>NC_067399.1:837739-1137739 GCF_016432865.1 Antechinus flavipes
TTCCTTTAGAATATTCCAAGATAACCCATGATATCTTTACTTCTTTGTCTCCGGATTTTTTAGGGTTTTATGGCTTCCCCTCCCTGATAAAAACTTTCCCTCCCTTTCTCTTCTTTGTCTCCAAAAAGGTATTTAAGAAGTTGGGGTTCCTCCATTCATTGCTGGAGTATGGCGGCTGGCAGTTGTATGCTGGACTCCTCCAGCCCTGGGACCAACATGAATTCCTTGGTCCCAGTATATCTTTATCTCTGTCTGACTGGATAATCTGAGACGATAGTCCTGTCCAGTCAATCTTACTCTCCCATTAATAAAAATATTAAAACTCTCTAATCTCTCTCCTGCCTCAGTTTCTCCGGCATTACAGTGGAAGCTTATAACTCAGTGAGACAGCAAGAATCAACACACACACACACACACACACACACACACACACCCCTCCTTGGAAAAACAAGGAATATGGAAAAGGAATCCAAGCAAGATAATTTGCGAATTAGTGGAGTTACAGAAAACCATGATCCAAAAAACTGCTTGGACATCATCCTTGAAAAAGTCATAGAGAAAAACTACCCTGGTATCCTAGAAGAAGGTCAGTGTTCCTCTCAGTTAAATGCAAAAGTTCAGGTTTACTTTCAGTCACTTTCCATTGAAGAAAAACTCTGATCCTAACTCAAAAAGTACACTGCTCTCATTAAATACTTTAATCCAAAAGGAAAGCACCAGGTGCAAATCCCTTCATGTCAAGGAATGATTATCTTCTCCACTTTTAACTACCCAGATTCATTTCTAGGACATCTGCAATTCCTGCCAGCCAGGATGATGCCATTCCTGGAAGTATCGTCCATACAGAACATAAGTTCTGTACAAGTAAAGAACTTTCTCAGTTCTTTCTCATAAATTGTTTTTGCATGATCCAAGTAGAAAGCATCAACATATTCAAGAGGAAAAGAAGGGTCATTACCCAGTCACATGTCAGACTTGGAACCAACTGCATTGCCCTGCCCCTTGATACTCTCAGTCTCTTAACCATCTGTACTGTTTCCCCACCCACCAACTTTTGTTCTTGGGTCTAGCCTTTAAAACGGGAGGGGGTGGGCTGCTTCCCACATTCCACATCTTTGAGTTCAAAGTCACTGGCCCTCTTTATTAGTAAAGTCTTGCTTAAGTAACAGACTGTTAATGCTCAGAAGTTTGTGCCTCAGTTGACCTGACTTTACTTGTGATAAGCAGGCTTGATGGTCTTTAGACCACCCAGGCAATCACTCCTAAGGAAAGCTTCCACTAATAAAATCTGTGCATGGAAATCACCGTCATCAATTAAGCATGATTGTCTTGAAGCCAGCAGTATAGTCTCACTTGATCTGTTGTCCAGGCATTTCACTTGTGCAGGACTCTGTGTTTGTAGGGATAAGAAGGGGGTTCTTGGCAAAGATCCTGGAGAGGTTTGTTATTTCCTTCTCTGGCTCACTTTACAAAAGAGGAAACTGAGGCAAACAGGGTAAAGTGACTTGACCAGGTTCCCATACCTAGTAATTACGTGAGACTGGATTTGAATTCATGAAGCTGAATCTTCCTGATTGCAAGCTCTATGCATTTTGCCCACCCCCCTTCCCCGGCCAGTTTCCTTCAGTCTCACTTTAAAGGAAGCTGAAAGCTTATAGAGCATTGTCCAATTCTTTCTGACCCCATGGGCCACAGCCTGCCAGGCTCTTTCAGCTGTCAGAGTCTGTGCAAGGTCATGTTCTTGGTTGCCCTGCCACTACCATCGCATCCTCAGCCTTCAACTTCTCCTTTTATGTGGCTCAAGCATTTCAGCTTCAATCACTGACCTTCCAGAGAATGGTCTGAATTAATTTCTTTAATTACTGATTTATTTCATCTTTTTGCTGTCCAAAGGACTTTCTCCAGGACCACAACTGAAGGGCTGATTTTGTGGCCCACCAGCTTTCCTTGTTCTGCAAGTCTCACAGAGTCCTGGAAGTCCCAAAGCTTTGACTCTGGACTTTTGTTGACAAGGTGACATCTCTGTTTTTTTGTAAGCTGCCCAGAGTTGCCATAGTTTTCCTTCAGAGCAGCAAGCATCTTTTCACTTCATGGGGGCACCTGCCATCCACAATGATCATGTAGAGCCAAGCTATAAAACATGACCCTGCTTCCATTTATTCTACCACTGTTTGATCGTTACAAGATTTTAGGTTTTTTTTTTTTTGATTTATGGAATACAACAAGCATTTTCATATCAGTACAGTAAAAAGATGACCACACATGAAACTATAAATCGATTATGCACAATATGCTATTCTTTTCAAATGGACAACAAAAAAGTCATGTAATTCTTTTTCTTTTTTTCTTCCCTCCAACACCCTAGACCTGGCTACCATTAGATATAAATTAGTATATATCTGAAATTTATTCTATATACATTTGTATTCATCAATTCTTTCTCCTAATACATATAAGCATCTCCCTTCATATGCCCTCTAAGGTTAATTTGGATTCTTATTATAGATACAGTAACTTACTCAGTTATTCTTCAAACAATATTGTTATTACTCCACACAGTGTTGTCTTATCTCTACTCTTCTCACCCTTCTTTATTTTGCACTGTGATTTATATGTTTTTCCTAAAATCTGAAGTTCATCACAGATATACTAAAGAGACTAAAATATATCTTTAATGAATTTCCATCTCGAAATCCCATGATCCCATATTACTCTCAAATTTTATTCTTGACCTCCATGCTCACATTACTGAATTTAAATACAGTAATCACATCTTTTCATTTGACAGCAAAGATTTTAATACTGTTCTAGTGATGTGTTTTATAATTAAAGGACGATTCCATAAAGCCAACAATGCAACATGAGGGAGAAGTGCATTTTTTTCAAATAAAAATATCCATTTCTATCTATAGATTAGGAGGGAAACTATTCCCCACAGTGTTCCAAAGAAATTTTAATGCAAAATATTTAAAACAAACATTTTTTAATTTATTGCCATTAAGTTGGTTTCACTCAAATATACAGACTGGCAAAGGGAGAAGGGAAAAAAAGGGAAAAAATCTTAATCTCTAAAATAGTATTGAAATGATTCATTTCAAGTTTGAGGCATTTTGCAATTGTGGCTTTTTTTTTTTTTAATTAGCTTCAACTATTCGTTATTTTTTTTTTTTTAATTAGCTTCAACTATTCGTTATTTTTTTTTTTTTAATTAGCTTCAACTATTCGTTAATTTTTTTTTTTTTTAATTAGCTTCAACTATTCGTTAATTTTTTTTTTTTGATTTATGGAATACAACAAGCATTTTCATATCAGTACAGTAAAAAGATGACCACACATGAAACTATAAATCGATTATGCACAATATGCTATTCTTTTCAAATGGACAATAAAAAAGTCATGTAATTCTTTTTCTTTTTTTCTTCCCTCCAACACCCTAGACCTGGCTACCATTAGATATAAATTAGTATATATCTGAAATTTATTCTATATACATTTGTATTCATCAATTCTTTCTCCTAATACATATAAGCATCTCCCTTCATATGCCCTCTAAGGTTAATTTGGATTCTTATTATAGATACAGTAACTTACTCAGTTATTCTTCAAACAATATTGCTATTACTCCACACAGTGTTGTCTTATCTCTACTCTTCTCACCCTTCTTTATTTTGCACTGTGATTTATATGTTTTTCCTAAAATCTGAAGTTCATCACGGATATACTAAAGAGACTAAAATATATCTTTAATGAATTTCCATCTCGAAATCCCATGATCCCATATTACTCTCAAATTTTATTCTTGACCTCCATGCTCACATTACTGAATTTAAATACAGTAATCACATCTTTTCATTTGACAGCAAAGATTTTAATACTGTTCTAGTGATGTGTTTTATAATTAAAGGACGATTCCATAAAGCCAACAATGCAACATGAGGGAGAAGTGCATTTTTTTCAAATAAAAATATCCATTTCTATCTATAGATTAGGAGGGAAACTATTCCCCACAGTGTTCCAAAGAAATTTTAATGCAAAATATTTAAAACAAACATTTTTTAATTTATTGCCATTAAGTTGGTTTCACTCAAATATACAGACTGGCAAAGGGAGAAGGGAAAAAAAGGGAAAAAATCTTAATCTCTAAAATAGTATTGAAATGATTCATTTCAAGTTTGAGGCATTTTGCAATTGTGGCTTTTTTTTTTTTATACTGTTCTGTGTATTTATTGTTTTACAGCAGAATGCCCAACACAGATCATCATAACTGCCAAATAGTCAGCTGTGCAAAATAGTATATATAGTGCTTAAGTACAAATGGGAGACATGATTTTTTAAAATAAATACTTAAACACAAATTTATGGTCCTACAAAAAGAGCATTTAAACTAGATGGTCTAATTTGATCTGGCTCCTTGGACCCACAGTAACTGTTAATTTTCCCAAAATTATTATTAAATGGCTTCTAATTCTCCAGATGTTTAACTAATTATGCTATGTACATAAGTATTTATTTAATACTTATACATCTCTATAGAGTCTCAAATTAATAATCATGAAATACTGAAGCAGAGCAATATATTCATATTCCCTATAAATATATTATTTAATTTAATACTGTTCACTGTAGACAAAATGTGAAAATAAATTGAAATGCAATAGCATCCTTTTTCAGAAGCTTATATCAGAGTCAGAATGCTACTTTTCCTTTAAGCTGATCAAATGACTACAAGCCTAAATGGCATTCTTGGTTCAAAAAAAAAAAAAAGCAACAAACTAAAGAATTCATTTTATGTATCTATACCCAGGCTACTCTACAAAAACCTATAAAAATACCTTCTGAAGTTGAATTTTCATTTACAAATGAGTCCCCTTATTTTCAAATGCATTCTAGAAGCTGGCAGATTATGAAAAAGGTCTGAGATCAGATGCTTGTGTGTACATGTGTGAGTGTGTGTATGTGTGTGTGTATGTTAAGACAGAGCCAGACAGAAAGAGGAAGAGAGGAAGGAAGGGAGGGAGGGACAAAGGAAGGGAGGAAGGAAAAGATGAAGGGAGGGAGGAAGGAAGGCAGGGAAGGAGGAAGAAAAGGAAAGGAGAGCAAAAAGGAGGAAGGGAGGGAGGACGGAAAGAAAAGAAGAAGGGAAGAAGAGACAAAGGGAAGAAAAGAGAAAAGGAAGAAGGGAGGAAGGGAAAGAGGGAGGGATGAATGCATTAAAAGAAATTCTAAATCTACATACAAATACAATATATATGAACATAAGGATTTATTTTTGTATTTTAAAGTACAGAAAGAAGCATAATATAGGAGTAAAAAGGCAAATAGAAAACATATCTTAGGATGCCTCTAGTCTTTCCAGGCTGCTGATGAGCCAATCCAAGGAGCCAAAAAACTGAGCACAATTTTTGCCATTTCCTCTAATGAGAGCCGCTACTAAAGTTTATATTTATTTCTTTACTTACCATGTCTAAAAACATTCATACCAAATGAGAGCAATGTGTGATCTCAAGTCTATTGGAGTCTCATGAAATTTAGGTTCAATAAAAAAGGAATGCAAAAAAGGAAAGCTCAAAACCATCTTGTTCATAAGGGTCAGATATATGGAACAAAACATATTCATATTTCTTTCTCAGAAAAATTAACTTAAATTTCTTTATTTAAGTTAGAGACAATATGACATAACAGAGAAAATGAGAGTCAGAATGGACAATGGAAACAATGGAAAATGATACAATAGATGTGGCAATAAAGGATCTAGATTCAAATCACAGCACCGCCACTAAACTGCCCGACTACCCATGTAACCTTGGACAATGCATTTAACTGCCCTAGAAGAGCTCATACGTAAAAATAATAGCATCGGAAAGGAAGACTTCTGCAGCCCCTCTCTAAACCTATGAACACTGGATTGGAAATCAGGGAGCCTATGCCTCTATTTCTTTAGATGTAAAATCAGGTGATTGAAGAAAATCTCAAAGGGAAGGAACACATACATGCATGCACACACACACATATACACACACACACACACACACATATATACACACATAAACAGAGAGAGACAGAGACAGAGGCAGAGATAGAGACAGAGTTAAGACAGAGAAACAGAGACAATGACAGAGACAGAGACAGAGAAAAAGAAGCAGACAGAGACACAGAGGCAGAGAAGAAAGGAAATTACTCTGGATCGTTTTTTTGTGTGTGTGACAAAACATTCAGCATTCAAGAATATGAATCTGGATTTTGCTTTCATCAATATAGCAATTCCTTCCAAGAAGCTGATCATTACCTATCCATGTCTGATGATTCTGCGCTTTTTGTTATCTTCCCATAGGGTCAGCACAGAGTAGTTGTGGGATATCTACCTACAATGCAAAGGACCTTCCTTTAATTCTCTTGATATTATGTGGATACCAATTGATCCTATTACATGTTTATTAATACACTCACCAGATGACCAGACTATGTTCTTTTTATACTCATAGACTTTTTTGATTCTTTCATGGATTCTTTTTCAAAACTCCTTCTTTATTATAGGTAGCAGCCTACCCTACCCTATCCACTATTGCCTCCTGAGTGCTTTTCGCTTAAACTTTTTGAAGACTTTAGTATTCTAGGCACCCTATGGCTAGATAACAACACCAGTTAAATGTTAGTGTTTAAAACAATGGAACTTTATGTCAGTGACAAGTTGGGCATAATTTAAGGAGCTTTGCCATTCCCTAAGACAATCCAGATGTTTTCTACTTAACCTGGGTCCCAATTTGACTACTCAGTATAAGGTATATAATTCATACACATATACACAGACACAGACATATACATACACGGACACAATACATACAAAAATCTCTACCAAAAACTCTCCTTAAGGCAGTGGAGTAAATAGAACAAAACAATGGAGGTCTGCCGCAACCACTCCAGCAAGGATAAGAAAGGACACCAAATGAAAAGCAATAGGGAAATCCGAGCCAGCATTCTAGTAACTACATTTTGCCACCTCAGATCCTCACGAGGAGAAAGTCAAAGACTTTAGGCACTAAGTAATGGGTCTAGTTAAAGAAAGTAGAGAAGTCCGAGAAGCTCTGGAGTATAATACAAATGTCTTCTAGCATAGATGGGGGCAGCAAGGAAAAACTAGAAGGAGAAACTATATACTAGGGCAGAGACAAGGGAGCTAAGTTCGGGGACAAGACTTACAACCTAAATTCTGTAATTATGTGGTTATGCTAAAAAACGGGGCTCAGATAGAAGCCTGGGAGGTTCAGATCATAAGGGCAAGGAATAGGGCACGCCCAAGATCAGGATAGTACAGTCCACACCACCATTCCAAGTCAGGCCCGGTACAGGCCAGCCAATGTGCATCAGCCCTTTATTAAGTGTTTTTAAAATATGTCATGCCTATTTTTGTTAAAAACAGTAAAAAGCCAGAGAAAACTAACTCTGTCTTAATATATTCAATAGGTATCTATGTAAAAACAAAAGTTGACATTTTGTGTAAAGACAAAAAACTAGAATCCATTATCATAAGATCAGGAGTGAAGTAAAGATCTCTTATCACCACTATTATTTAACACAATGTCAGAAATATTAGCGACAGCAATGAGATAAAGAAACGGAAAGGGAACGCATGGGGAAAGAAGAAACAAAATGATCATTCTTTGCATTTGATGACAAACTAGAGAATCGCTAATTTTAAATGAAAAAAGTTTCAGCAAAGTAACAGGGTATGAAATAAACTCACAACAAATCTTCAGCCTTTCTTTCTATTATCAACAAATCCCAAAAAGATCTAGAAAGTAAAATTACACTAAAAGTAATGAAAGAACACTTTCATTATAATGTAATAAGTAAGATAAGTAAGACTCTATTACCAAGATGTACATAGGAATCACAGACATACAATTATAAAACAATCTTTATGAAAATGACAACAGATCTAAGTGGAAACATATCAGTTGCTAATGGTTCACCTATGACAATATAAAAAATGACAATAATCCCTAAAATGATGTACTTGTTCAGTTCCATACAAATCAAATTACCAGTGGCCTACCTTAGAGAACTAGAAAAGAAATGATAAAATGAAAATGCAAAAACAAAGGGTAAAGACTTTCATGGGAAAAGCACTGAGGCCAAAGACACAAGGCCTCAAAGTGAACTGCAAAATAGTAATTTTCAAAACAATTAGTTACTGGTTAAAAAAAAAAAAAAAAGATGACAATCGATAAAAGAGCCTTCAAAACAGACAGTAGTTTAGTTTTTCCTTAACTCCAAATCCCCAAACACTTGGGTAAGCACAAGTACTCAAGGAAAATCAGAACGCAATCTAGAAGCAATCAGTTTTACACCAAGACGTCAGACAATAAGTTCCCACTGAACGGATGACCTAGAGATAAGGTCACATCCTAAACACATTATAAGAGCAAAGAAGAAAATAAGCTTCCTGACTATGACAAATAGCAGAGATCACGACCAAAGCGGGGCCAGAATGATCACAGAAGAGAGAACATCCAACTCTGCTTAGGGAAAATTAAGACATTTTTAAACCAACAAACTCAACATAGTTAAAATGAGAAAGGAAATTGTTAATGAGGAAAAATCCCTGCAGCAAATTTGCCCAAGTAAAGTCTCATATTCCAGATATTTAGGAACTCATTCTTTGTAACAATAGGATTTATTGTTCAGCCTTGCCCCGCCTCCCTCACAGGAGGCAAGGATAAGGTATATAATTCATACACTGTGGTGTTTTTCTTCTTTAATATAATATAAGATGATGGTTCTCTCTGGGAGACAGAGGGTCAGTTTCTCGGGGAGGTTTTCTGGAGGCAGCCTTAGTATCAGTTCAGATCAATAATCACCCCAAATGCAGCAGCTGCAAGTGAAAATACAAATGTTTATTTCTCCTTCCAGGTCTTGTCTCTTTCCTTGGGCCGGGATAGCTAGATTCTTAGAGGCCGATCTCTCTGCTCGGTTCTGAGAGCTCCTGCAGCTTTGTCCTTTGCCTCTGCTCCCTTCAGCCTCCAGCCAGCACAAAGATGAATCTGTCTCTCTTGCCTTCCGAAGTCATTCTCTCCTGGCTCTAGCTCAATTCCGACTCTGGCTCCTTCTGACTTGACGCTCCCCTCTCCATGTAATTTGGTGAATTCTCCCCACTGGGCCTCTGCTTTCTTCTTGTACACCAGAGAGAGGGATTATGGGTTTTCTCCCATAGTGCTCTCTGGCCCTAAGAGCTTCAAGGCAGGTTTGAATTCACAAAGTAACAAAGTTTACTGTGTGAGTCTCCCATACCTGTGAATTCCCATGAGTAAAGGTATAAACACAAGCATTGCATTAATTAGTTCTACTTAGTACCTTGTTTCAGGTTCTGGCCCCAAACATCAGTTTGTAAAGATTCCAACAATACCCATATACACAGACAAATACATACACAGACACACATACATACAAAAATCTCCACCTAAAACTCTCCTTAAGGCAGTGGAGTAAATAGAACAAAACAATGGAGGTCTGCCACAACCACTCCAGCAAGGATAAGAAAGGACACCAAATGAAAAGCAATAGGGAAATCCGAGCCAGCATTCTAGTAACTACATTTTGCCACCTCAGATCCTCACGAGGAGAAAGTCAAAGACTTTAGGCACTAAGTAATGGGTCTAGTTAAAGAAAGTAGAGAAGTCCGAGAAGCTCTGGAGTATAATACAAATGTCTTCTAGCATAGATGGGGGCAGCAAGGAAAAACTAGAAGGAGAAACTATATACTAGGGCAGAGACAAGGGAGCTAAGTTCGGGGACAAGACTTACAACCTAAATTCTGTAATTATGTGGTTATGCTAAAAAACGGGGCTCAGATAGAAGCCTGGGAGGTTCAGATCATAAGGGCAAGGAATAGGGCACGCCCAAGATCAGGATAGTACAGTCCACACCACCATTCCAAGTCAGGCCCGGTACAGGCCAGCCAATGTGCGTCAGCCCTTTATTAAGTGTTTTTAAAATATGTCATGCCTATTTTTGTTAAAAACAGTAAAAAGCCAGAGAAAACTAACTATGTCTTAAAGTGAACTGCAAAATAGTAATTTTCAAAACAATTAGTTACTGGTTAAAAAAAAAAAAAAAAAAAGATGACAATCGATAAAAGAGCCTTCAAAACAGACAGTAGTTTAGTTTTTCCTTAACTCCAAATCCCCAAACACTTGGGTAAGCACAAGTACTCAAGGAAAATCAGAACGCAATCTAGAAGCAATCAGTTTTACACCAAGACGTCAGACAATAAGTTCCCACTGAACGGATGACCTAGAGATAAGGTCACATCCTAAACACATTATAAGAGCAAAGAAGAAAATAAGCTTCCTGACTATGACAAAGAGCAGAGATCACGACCAAAGCGGGGCCAGAATGATCACAGAGGAGAGAACATCCAACTCTGCTTAGGGAAAATTAAGACATGTTTAAACCAACAAACTCAACATACTTAAAATGAGAAAGGAAATTGTTAATGAGGAAAAATCCCTGCAGCAAATTTGCCCAAGTAAAGTCTCATATTCCAGATATTTAGGAACTCATTCTTTGTAACAATAGGATTTATTGTTCAGCCTTGCCCCACCTCCCTCACAGGAGGCAAGGATAAGGTATATAATTCATACACTGTGGTGTTTTTCTTCTTTAATGTAATAGAAGATGATGGTTCTCTCTGGGAGACAGAGGGTCAGTTTCTCGGGGAGGTTTTCTGGAGGCAGCCTTAGTATCAGTTCAGATCAATAATCACCCCAAATGCAGCAGCTGCAAGTGAAAATACAAATGTTTATTTCTCCTTCCAGGTCTTGTCTCTTTCCTTGGGCCGGGATAGCTAGATTCTTAGAGGCCGATCTCTCTGCTCGGTTCTGAGAGCTCCTGCAGCTTTGTCCTTTGCCTCTGCTCCCTTCATCCTCCAGCCAGCACAAAGATGAATCTGTCTCTCTTGCCTTCCGAAGTCATTCTCTCCTGGCTCTAGCTCAGTTCTGACTCTGGCTCCTTCTGACTTGACGCTCCCCTCTCCATGTAATTTGGTGAATTCTCCCCACTGGGCCTCTGCTTTCTTCTTGTACACCAGAGAGAGGGATTATGGGTTTTCTCCCATAGTGCTCTCTGGCCCTAAGAGCTTCAAGGCAGGTTTGAATTCACAAAGTAACAAAGTTTACTGTGTGAGTCTCCCATACTTGTGAATTCCCATGAGTAAAGGTATAAACACAAGCATTGCGTTAATTAGTTCTACTTAGTACCTTGTTTCAGGTTCTGGCCCCAAACATCAGTTTGTAAAGATTCCAACAATACCCATATACACAGACAAATACATACACAGACACACATACATACAAAAATCTCCACCTAAAACTCTCCTTAAGACAGTGAGGGCGGTGGCAACTTATTCCACTGTCTCACAGGAGGCCTTGCCCCGCCTCCCCCACAGGAGGCCGCTGCCCCAGGCGGGCGAATTCCTCCTCGTTGTTGTTGTTGTTGTTGTTGTTGTTGTTGTTGTTGTTGTTGTTGTTGTCGTCCCTTCTTGTGTGTCACAATCTACTGTTACTGGGATGACATTCAACCAATCACTAGAGCCTTTTTGCAAAGATACTCCTAAGTCTCCACCTGCTATGATCTATATCATGAACTGACAATTCAATAATCATTTAGACAAGCAATTTCCTGAGAAGTTCTAGCATTCATGAATGTATTTTTTTTTTTTTAACCTTTTTCAAGGTTTTACTGACCTCGGAGTCACTGTTACTGACCCTAGTTGTAGGTGGAAACTGTTTTGCTCCAGCAACTCAGACTGAGGGCTCTGACCATTATTTAATCAATTAGCAGAATTTGTAGCACTAGTACAAATATGCAGCTACACAAATGCTAGAAATAAAGTCCCCAAATCTCTACTTATTGAAATGGGGACGCATCATATTTCAATGCACTTTCTTCAGAAAAAATAACAATATGAAAAACAAAAGAGATCGCAGAAAACGATTTCTTCAAAAAGAAATGATGTCTCTAAATGAACCATCGATTTCATTGAGCTGTCTTTCTTTTAAAAATAAACCTGTAACTAGATCAATTTAACCAATTGTAATGACCTACACCTTCCGATGTCAAATTAACTTATCCATAGTATTCTTAAACTATGTACCATTGACAAAAGATTAATAATTTATGCATGGTACCGGCCACAACATTTTTCTGTAAAAATGTCAATGCACTTTCGGGGATGGGCTGACTCTTCTACTTGCTCCTGGTTTAATTTAACTTCACACTGTACCAGAGTCTGTTTGCAATGGTTACTTTAACCTTAAGCTAATCCATCTTTGATAGAGACTGGAGCCAACAAAACAGGACCCCCTTAAAGCATTAAGAGAGTTCAAAAGAAAACTTCTCACTGTGCTTCCTCCCGGGAATCTGGAAATCATTCTAGGAGTCAATAATCACCGCTCATGGGACACAGGCACATTTCTATAATTCTGTCTCATTTACTTTGGATAAATTTGAGTTTGTAAAATTTAAAGCAGCATCCCGCAAGAGAAGAGATTTTACAGGAATATGACGACTCCGAAAGACTACGAGGCATCCGCCTGTGAGGGATATACGAGACCCTGACCCAAAATGACTACTCAGAGATCACGCAGTAGAAAGCAGAAAGATTGTTTATTAAAACCTCCAGAGGATGAGCCCTTCTGTCACAAGATGGGGGGAACAGAAAGCTTGTGGTAGGAGGGCTAAAGAAATAGTAAGGAGACACAGCTCTTACACAAGAGATGACATCACAAGTAAGAGGGCATTGAGAAGGGGAGGGGGAGGCATCTAATTGGTTGTTGCTTTTTGGAGAGATTGGAATGGAAGGTTTCTGTTTCCCCCAAATCCTCTGATTTCTAAGGAACGGAAAAATCGGGCCATTGGGCTTCAGATAGACAGTGGTCAAACTAATAGACTAAATATCGATACATGTAAAATACTGAGAAATGTCATCAGCTCGGATTAAGGAAATATGTTTCTAGCTGGCCAAGGCTCAAGTAAATATGGGCCTGCACATATTATACAAGTTATAGGGGAAACACGGAAATAAAGAACATAAAATACAGAAAAAGAAGTCACATATTCCTTATCTCTCTCTTCCACACAATTTCCCCCTTGTAATATGTGACTGATTTTTATCAAATTTCCACGAACTTACACACTGTTCAAAATCAGCTAACATCTCTATATACTCTTTATCAAGTTCACCATCCCTCTCTAATACATTCCAGCCTTTTCTCTGAAGAATCATCATTTTAATAGCATCTTCTGGAGGCAATATTTCGATAGGGACCGTCGAACTATTCTGGTTACGGGTACGATTACACAGGGTAGACGTAGTGGCAACAGGATAATATCACCGATTGCGATAAGTCCAGACCATAAAAATGGCTTCCACCGACTCTCTCGGAAACGGTCATCACGGAACAGATTGGCATTTGGCGGCCATAAAAATACAAAGATAAATCAACAAAGATGACAATCTAGGGAAACTGAGGCACAACATTACACTCTCCTTCTCAATATTTGAATTATTGAATTACCTCCCCCTGGATACCCGGGAGGTCTCGGCACTATAATTTTGACCAACCCGATGTGAAGCAAATAAATCAAAAATAAAACTAGAAAATGCAGAACTTATGGCAAAGGCGGGTCTCTTCCTGACAATCCGAGAGTTATCAGCGGTACAGAGGCCCTCTCCTCAGCCAGAGAATCCAGGCTGAGATGGACGGTTCACTGTGTTAGGGGGTCTGCGCTCATTTGTGCACTTAACTCAGCTTCTGCTTCTATAGGGAGTAGCGGTGCTCGAGACAGCCCCATGCTAGGAGGGGCACTCCGAGTCTGTCGGGGATTCCAAAGGAGGGAAAGAGTGGGGCCCGGAGTAGCTCTACCTGTCCCCTCTGATAGAACAGGAATGGCTACTGGGATCCAGAAAGGATTTCTGAGCAGAATAGGCACAGTTAGACCATGAAGGCAGGCAAACCCCAAAATTTAGAGGCTTGATCTCAACACTGCACTGTCCTTTGAGAATGCCCAGATAACAAGTAAGAAACGGGGGTTACAGGGCTGGAGACTGCCAGTCCCGAGACTGTGTTTCTATCTTGGAGATTTCCTAAAAACGGGCAATCAGAGAACAGTCTGCCAGAGCCATTCCGACAGAAGAAAGAATTTCAAAGCTAAAGCATCAAATCCTGATCCCACATATAAAGTTCCCAGACATCCATAAAGCAATAATAGCACAATTTAACAATTTCCATCCCAAATTTTAAACATACACCTGATCTCTCTTTTCCACACAAACCAAAGCAGAAAAGTCTGAGAGGAATAAAAAAACCTTACCTTTGTGATTCTACTCCCACGGGCTGGTTTCATTCCATCACTCTGGGACCTCAGGAAAGTTGGAGTCATCTCATTTCTAAATTTTTGGAGAAATTGTAATTATGGTTCCAGGAAAAACAAGGGAGACTCTCGTCCATTCATTCAATCTCCTAACTGGAAGTGAATAATTTCAGAGATTAGCTGAAAAGAAAACCACACGTTTATTGGAAACGACTTAGGGTATCCCTCACTAAGGAGTGACTTTCTGTTGGAATACACGGGAGCTACCTGGCAGTGGCTGCTGAAGATCCAACCCAGAATGGATCTCCTCTGCTGAGAGGATAGAGCAAGGAGACCGAGACAGTGGCTGTTCTCTGACATCTCTGACTGAGAGGCCGTTGCATTGTCTCACCTCCCTCCTCTTCCCTCTGCCTCCGACTTCTCTCATCCCCAGTCCCCAACCCCTGTGTCAGCAAAGGCTGCCCTGCAACGCCTTCAGATGCTGTGATCCACAGCTGTGGAGGCTCTCGGGGAATTGACCCGTCCCTTAACAATTCCCCATTCTGTTGTTTGTTTTTTTGGGTTTTTTTGCGCTTATTTCCCTCCCCCTCCCCCACCCCTGCACGGGCGGCACACTGAGGAATGCAAGCCTGTCACTTCTGGAGGGTTGTAGCAGGTGTGGATCTTGTCAAATATCACGGAGGCAAACTCTCAAACGGAGAGGAGGACTGTGGTCAGCACAAGCACTGAAGTGTCTCATCGGTCCCCTGGCTCGGCCCTTTGATGTGTTGGCCCCTTTTGTTCCCCGAACACAAAATTCTTACCGGGACTCTTCTTCCTTAATTCTGGAAGGATCCTCCTCACGAACAGCTCTGGTTCTTCTTGTAATTCTCGCCCCACGTTCAGGTGCCATATGTTGGACTGCACGGGAGAGTTGCTGGAACACACATGGTGGCTGCTGGAGGTCCAACCTAGAATGGATCTCCTCTTGTGAGAGGATGATATAAGGAGACCGACAGGCATTCGCTGTTCTCTGACATCTCTGACTGAGAGGCCATCGCCTTGTCTGACCTCTCTCCTCCTCCCTCCGCCTCCAATGTATCTCATGCCCAATCTGCAACACCTGTGTCAGCAAAGGCTGCCCTGCGACTCCTTCAGAGGCTATGATCCACAGCTGTGGAGGCTTTCGGAGAACTGATCTGTCTTTAAAAACAAATTCCAAAAGAAAATTTTCCCCCTAGCTTTCCCCCAAGAACCTGGACATAGTCTTCCAGCATATAATCACTGTTCATATTTACACAATCAGACAGATGGCTATGATTCTATCTCGATTACTTTGAATATGATTTTGAATTTTAAAAAATTTAAAATAACCTTGCACAAGACAAGAAATTTTCCATGAAAATAATGCTTCCCCAGAGGACAAAGAGGCATGAACTGAAGCAGGGAAGACTGACAGGTATAAGAGATTTACTTCCAATAGACTGTTTTTCTTTCCATCACACTGCGGCCTCAGCAGAGTCACAGTCATTTCATTTCAAAACTGATGGGGAAATATGAATCATGGTTCCAGGGAAATCTCACTAGTCCCATCTCCTAACTAGAAGTAAATAATTTCAGAGATTGACTGAAAAGAAAAGACACTTCCATGAAACTAAGTTGTCACTCACTGGAAGTGACTTTCCAATCCAAGGGTTTCTCTTTCTTTAAGTAGAAATTGGCCTTTTAGGAAAGGATACATGGCCAATGAGAAGTATCATACTGATATTGTATTTCAAATGCTTTTCAAAGGATGGGAAGCCAAGAGAACGGAAGGTCTATTCACCATTCAAAAAGCAAAATAAATACCATGTGGATGTATTAGAATCTTTGTTCAAGGGAAAAAAGGAAAGATGAACTTTTAGAAAGTTTCACAACTGGTGAAGAAAGAATCTATTTAAGGATGGCAAAGTAGAAGGGATTTTACATTTCATTTTTCTGAAATAATTGAGGTCACCCATATTGTGTTTTCATCTCCCCCCTCTTTCTGAGGGTTCGCTTCATGACTTTCCTGATTACTTACCCCTCTGTCTATCAATTAACATGAATTACAAATGAAATGAAAGAAACATTCGGCATCCTACAGTCTGTGAATCTGTCAAATAAAATGGCACAGACTGGACAAAAGAATGATTTGGTACTAAAAACATACTTGGCAGGATGAATACGAGGACATCACAATTAAGAAGACTAATCAGGGAACACTGCAATACCATTATATTAGCAGTTGGCTTAGGACTATGAAAGAAGGTCTCCACAAAGATGGTGTTTTATTACAATTCTGAGGAAAAATGTCAAGAGTCTTCTTTAAAGTGCTTCCTTTGGGCAACAACTAGTGCTAGCATTCTGCCTTCCTTTTGATCTTCAGAAGGGAAGTGATGCTCAGCTTCTGAATCTTTGATTCTAAGAATCAGATGGAGGAAGACACTCACCAGTGAAAACTGGACTCTGCCATTCAGAGGACAGAAGTAAGAGAAGGTAGACAGGAATTAATTATAGACTCAAATTCTGTCTTCTTCCAGAGTCGGGATTATCCTGTCACAAGGAATATTGACTTCATAGGGTCTCAGAAATCTCACTGAAGATTCTTCACAGGCCTAAATCATCATCATCTATTTTGATTGATTAATGATAATACCCAATTAACATTACTCATTAATAATGAGTTTGTCCAAAAATAAGTGAAAAAAGTACAGCTTAGAGTAACTTAAGTGAAAAGCCTTTGCAGGTTCTCAGAGAGAGAGAGAGATTAAGATCAACAAGATCATTAAGGGATTGGAGATGAGGGGGAAAGGAACACCCAGTTGAAAGATTTTTTTTTTTCCTTTTTGCTGAGGTCAAATTTGAACTCAGGTCCTCTTGACTTCAGGGCAGGTGATTTATCCACTTTCACTGTTCCTGAAGACTTATTTTCAAAAATTATCTTGGCCTGGCCTAAATTTTCAAACTTTTCCTGAGCTGCTTCTCCTGAGAATCTTCCCTCCTATTTATTTCAGTCCTGTTTTACTACTTCAGTCATTGGTTATGACTCCCTCAATAAGGCTGATCCCATTAAACGGTCTGTTTGGTATCTTTTGCCCATGCAAGTAACTGCTCAGATTTCTCAGTTTTCAAAGGCACGGATTCCATGCACTGATACAAAAAGAGTCACCAAGAAAATGAAAGCTCGCATTGTAGGAACTGAAGTGAGAAGCAGAAATTCGCTCCAACTTTAAGAATTTTTTTCTTAGGGCCACTAGATAGAACAGTAGATAGAGCACTGGCCTTGAAATCAGGAGAAACTGAGTTCAAATCTGGCCTCAGACACTCAACACTCTCTAACCCTGTGACCCCGAGCAAGTCACTTAACCCCAATTGCCGCACAAAAAAATAATAATAATAATTTAACAAGGAACATTTCCTTTTTGTGGAAACACCTTCAATTCAAAGATTCTGGAAGTTGGAAAGGCCAGTATTCTAAAATTTTAGCTCTGACTTCCCGCTCTGAAACAAAAGCTTCGTGATCCTGAGTGAGGCAACTAACTGAAGTGTCCTGAAAAAAGTGGGCGGTGGTGATTGTTTGTGGTACCTCATGATAAAAACAGTGGCAGGGTGGAAGAGTATTGCCTGGAGAGAGAACAACTGGGTTCAATTTCTACTCTGAATTTTATGATCTCTGTGATGATGGCTGATTCATTTATTCTCCATGAACTCAGTATCTTCATCATCTAACTTAACCCTCAGAATATTTCTCCTCCAACCAGCGCTTGGCTCCAGAGTGGTCTACAAGCCCAGAGTGAGAGCTGAGAGTTCAGTCTTTGACCTTAATGTTCTAGTTTCTGGGTAGATTCACAGAGACAGAAGAGGAGAACTTTAGTAAGAGTCAATCAGTGGGTGACCCAGACTGTTGGGGACTTTCCTTCTGGGAATTGCCATGTAGGCCATGTCAGCTGGTGGGGTGGATCCAGGAGGTAGAGAGGGCTCAATCCAAGGGTTTCTCTTTCTTTAAGTAGAAATTGGCCTTTTAGGAAAGGATACATGGCCAATGAGAAGTATCATACTGATATTGTATTTCAAATGCTTTTCAAAGGATGGGAAGCCAAGAGAACGGAAGGTCTATTCACCATTCAAAAAGCAAAATAAATACCATGTGGATGTATTAGAATCTTTGTTCAAGGGAAAAAAGGAAAGATGAACTTTTAGAAAGTTTCACAACTGGTGAAGAAAGAATCTATTTAAGGATGGCAAAGTAGAAGGGATTTTACATTTCATTTTTCTGAAATAATTGAGGTCACCCATATTGTGTTTTCATCTCCCCCCTCTTTCTGAGGGTTCGCTTCATGACTTTCCTGATTACTTACCCCTCTGTCTATCAATTAACATGAATTACAAATGAAATGAAAGAAACATTCGGCATCCTACAGTCTGTGAATCTGTCAAATAAAATGGCACAGACTGGACAAAAGAATGATTTGGTACTAAAAACATACTTGGCAGGATGAATACGAGGACATCACAATTAAGAAGACTAATCAGGGAACACTGCAATACCATTATATTAGCAGTTGGCTTAGGACTATGAAAGAAGGTCTCCACAAAGATGGTGTTTTATTACAATTCTGAGGAAAAATGTCAAGAGTCTTCTTTAAAGTGCTTCCTTTGGGCAACAACTAGTGCTAGCATTCTGCCTTCCTTTTGATCTTCAGAAGGGAAGTGATGCTCAGCTTCTGAATCTTTGATTCTAAGAATCAGATGGAGGAAGACACTCACCAGTGAAAACTGGACTCTGCCATTCAGAGGACAGAAGTAAGAGAAGGTAGACAGGAATTAATTATAGACTCAAATTCTGTCTTCTTCCAGAGTCGGGATTATCCTGTCACAAGGAATATTGACTTCATAGGGTCTCAGAAATCTCACTGAAGATTCTTCACAGGCCTAAATCATCATCATCTATTTTGATTAATGATAATACCCAATTAACATTACTCATTAATAATGAGTTTGTCCAAAAATAAGTGAAAAAAGTACAGCTTAGAGTAACTTAAGTGAAAAACCTTTGCAGGTTCTCAGAGAGAGAGAGATTAAGATCAACAAGATCATTAAGGGATTGGAGATGAGGGGAAAAGGAACACCCAGTTGAAAGATTTTTTTTTTTTTCCTTTTTGCTGAGGTCAAATTTGAACTCAGGTCCTTTTGACTTCAGGGCAGGTGATTTATCCACTGCACCACCTCGCTGTTCCTGAAGGCTTATTTTCAAAAATTATCTTGGCCTGGCCTAGATTTTCAAACTTTTCCTGAGCTGCTTCTCCTGAGAATCTTCCCTCCTATTTATTTCAGTCCTGTTTTACTACTTCAGTCATTGGTTATGACTCCCTCAATAAGGCTGATCCCATTAAACGGTCTGTTTGGTATCTTTTGCCCATGCAAGTAACTGCTCAGATTTCTCAGTTTTCAAAGGCACGGATTCCATGCACTGATACAAAAAGAGTCACCAAGAAAATGAAAGCTCGCATTGTAGGAACTGAAGTGAGAAGCAGAAATTCGCTCCAACTTTAAGAATTTTTTTCTTAGGGCCACTAGATAGAACAGTAGATAGAGCACTGGCCTTGAAATCAGGAGAAACTGAGTTCAAATCTGGCCTCAGACACTCAACACTCTCTAACCCTGTGACCCCGAGCAAGTCACTTAACCTCAATTGCCACACAAAAAAAAATAATAATTTAACAAGGAACATTTCCTTTTTGTGGAAACACCTTCAATTCAAAGATTCTGGAAGTTGGAAAGGCCAGTATTCTAAAATTTTAGCTCTGACTTTCCGCTCTGAAACAAAAGCTTCGTGATCCTGAGTGAGGCAACTAACTGAAGTGTCCTGAAAAAAGTGGGCGGTGGTGATTGTTTGTGGTACCTCATGATAAAAACAGTGGCAGGGTGGAAGAGTATTGCCTGGAGAGAGAACAACTGGGTTCAATTTCTACTCTGAATTTTATGATCTCTGTGATGATGGCTGATTCATTTATTCTCCATGAACTCAGTATCTTCATCATCTAACTTAACCCTCAGAATATTTCTCCTCCAACCAGCGCTTGGCTCCAGAGTGGTCTACAAGCTCAGAGTGAGAGCTGAGAGTTCAGTCTTTGACCTTAATGTTCTAGTTTCTGGGTAGATTCACAGAGACAGAAGAGGAGAACTTTAGTAAGAGTCAATCAGTGGGAGACCCAGACTGTTGGGGACTTTCCTTCTGGGAATTGCCATGTAGGCCATGTCAGCTGGTGGGGTGGATCCAGGAGGTAGAGAGGGCTCGGCCTCTGAGGCGGGAGGTTGTGTCTTACAGGTGTTGGATCTTTTCTCAGGATGCGGCACTGACTCCAGGTGTCTCCCTTTTGCGGATCCACCTACGCAGTGCCGAGTGGGCTAGGCACAGGGTAATCCCAGAGGAGAGTCAACATAAGCAGCTTTGAGGCCATAGGCAGAGAAGGATGCCGAGAGATGTAGAGGGATTCAGAGAAGCAGACATACATACACCTGCTCTGGCTTCCTGCTAACTAACCCCTGCTGAGAACACCAATAAAGAAAAGCTGTTTGGCACCTTAACGTGGGTGTCGTCTCCGTGTCTATCCGGAGAAGACTGGTACGTATGGCCCGGCAATTGGTAGCCTTGCTGGGAGGTTACCCCAGATGGCAACTCCCCATGTATGGATAACAAGACGATTCTAAGAGCGAAAGCTTGTAATCCTTGCATATATGAATGACATGAAGCTTGCCAGACTAGTCCTGACTGGGAAGAAACTTCATTCATTGCCTGAATGAAATTTGGCACACTAAAATTTCTCTGTATATAATAGACAGGTCAATCAGTGATCAAATGTGGAATGATTTCTAATTGTTAGAGCCCAGCAATAGGCCAGATTTCACACTTGTCTCTGCTGCATGAAAGTGGAAAAGAGTTCTAGGATAGACATAGGGCAAAGTGATTTTGTTTTTGTTTTTTTTTTAGGACAAGAAGTTTATCTATTCAGTCAATTGTTAAGAGATTTTTATGTTATCTTTAAATTTGAGAGTTGCACATGATCTATTACGAAACACCCTTCCAAGAGATGAATTTCAGTGAAACCAACACAATTTTTTTTTATTATACCTTTTTACTGACAAAACATATGCATGGGTAATCTTTCAACATTGACCCTTGCAAAAACTTCTGTTCCAACTTTTCCTCTCTTTCCCCCCACCCCTTCCCCTAGATGGCAGGTAGTCAAATACATGGTAAATATTTTAAAATATATGTTAAATCCAATATATACATATACATATATATATACATATACATATATATACATACATACATATTTATACAGTTATCTTGCTACACAAGAAAAATTAGATCCAGACAGAAAGAAAATAAAACTGAGAAGGAAAATAAAAATGCAAGCAAACAATAACAGATGGAGGGGAAATGCTATATTGTGGTTCACACTCATTTTCCATAGTTCTCTCTTGAGGTGTAGCTCATACTCTTAGTTACTGAACAATGGAACTGGAAACCAATGCAATTTTTAGAAATCTAAACTATTGATAGACTCCTATGGGAAGACAAACTGAGTTTTTCCTATTCTAGGATCTTTTCATAGATATTTTTAATTACAAGAAATGCATGGTAGCCATAACATGAAAGATCATTTATCTTCAGGTTTTGTTGTTGTAATTTTCTAATAATCAAAAATTATGTATTATTAAGTATGTCATTTGTTTCATGCTTTATGCTAAATGCTGGGGAAGGGGGGAGGGGAGGAGGGAGAAAGGCAAAAGTCAATCCCTACTCTCAAGGAACTCGCTATTGAGAAAAATAATGTTACAGCAAATATTTACAAAAAAAGATTCATTACATTCCAAAACAGGAAAATTAAATAGAATAAACAAAAAGAAAGCTCAACTGTCAATAATATCATCAAAAGAATCTTGAAATAGATGGGAATTTAACTGAGACTTGAAGGAATTCCGGGAAGCCAGGATGCAGAGATGAGGAGGGAGTATGTCCTAGGAATGGCAGCCAGCTACAGTAAATGTGTACGATCGGGAGATGGAGTGGTTTGTGCAATGGCGAGCTAGTAAGACTTGTCAGTGAATTACAGAGTATGTGGGAACACTATGTAAGAAAACTAGAGGAGGATGCAGATCTTTGAACATCAAAGATAATTTTGTGTTTGGTCCTGGAGTAGATAGGAAACCACTGGAATTTATCAAGTAGCAGAGTGACACATTTAGACCTGTGCTTTGGGGAAATTACTTTCATAGCTCAGTGGAGGAAGAATTGGAATGAGAAGAAAATGGTGGCAAGAAGACCAGTCCATAGATCACTACAATAGTTCATTTGGGAAGTAATAAGAACTACCTGCTATGATGACAATGACTTTTGGTTAATTAAAGAAGAAGACATCTGTGAGAGGACATAAATGTAAACTAGACAATCCTTGATATTGTCTTGGAAATGCAAATTGAGAACATGTGAAGAGGACATCTAGATTGTGAACCTGGGCAACTAATAAGATGGTGATAACTTAAACAGTAATAGAGAAGTTAGGAAGAGGGGCATGAAACGAAAAATAATAAGACTTTTTATACATTTTTTAATTGAATCAGCCTCTTGGACATTCAGTTAGTGATGCCGGACAGGCAACTGGAGAATCTAGATTTTAGGTAAGAAAAATTGCTTTGGAGGGGTTAAGAAGATTGGACAATCATTGGGATAGAGATGATGACTGAATCCATGAAAATTAATGGTTTGTAATGGGGGGGACGGGGGAGATTTGAATTAAAGTTAAAATTTCCTAATTTGGGGAACAAAAATTACATATTCAGGAATATTATTTTCTTCCTGTGGAGGTTTTTTTTAATTTAAATTAGGGGGTTTGATTGTACAATACAGAACTGTTACTGATCCTACTCGGAAGTCAGGGAAGCATTTGGTACCCTGTGCCCTTTGTGAAGATTTTGGACCTATGAGTCAAGCACAAAGTCTAGTCCTTCTAAGAAACAGATTTTATAAGTCCATTGTATACTCAGACTAAAATCCAGGAATATAAAGAAGGGTAAAAATTAAATTAAAAATGAATTGATACAATCAAGAAATATGACACCCTCTCCCTATCAACAGTTCATGTTCTTTCAACCTTTTGCAGGCATTCTTCTCCTCATTGGTTTTGTATTTCCTTTTGGACTACTCTCATTTCTCTTCCTCATTTTTCTGTATCTCTTACTTCATTTTCAAAATCCCTTTTGAGCTCTTCCAAAGTCTGAATCTAATTCCTATTTTTCTTAGAGGCTTTGGATGTAGGAGCTTTTAATTTGGATCTTCTGAGTATATTTTTGATCTTCCTTGTCACCATAATAACTTTCAATGGCCAGAAACTTTACCTGTGGTCTGTTCATTTCCTAGTCTCTTACTTGATTTTAAACTCTTTTTAAAAATGGGCTTCTGTCTCAAGTTTCAGGGGTTTTGTGCAGCTGTTTTCAGAGATCCTTCTAGGGACTAGATCATGAGCACTCTTTTCTATTTTGGAATTGTTAAAAATGTCCCTACCTCACTACAGCTATAAGATCTAGTGTGCTAAAGCAACAAAGAGAAATCCTGTGAGCTGAGGCCTCCAGAAGCTGCCACCACCACCACTGCTCACACCCACTCTTGGTCCTCACTCTTGGTTTGCTGGTTTCTCAGGGCCCTCTAATCCTACAAACAAACTTTTCCTACAAAGCTTGCAGGTTTTCTTTGGTGTCTCTGGCTCAAAAAACCACCAGTGTGGCTGCCAATTCACAGGTCTCTGGATCTGTACATTCTTTGCTGGTGCAGGCCCAGGGCTGGGATTGGAGCTAGGTCAGTTCTGTGCTGATACTGTTGTGCCAGGACAGCTTACACTGGACTCCCACCCTGAGTCTACAGACCTTTCCCGATGACCTTCCAATTTGTCTTTGGTGTCTCTGGCTCAAAAAACCACCAGTGTGGCTGCCAATTCACAGGTCTCTGGATCTGTACATTCTTTGCTGGTGCAGGCCCAGGGCTGGGATTGGAGCTAGGTCAGTTCTGTGCTGATACTGTTGTGCCAGGACAGCTTACACTGGACTCCCACCCTGAGTCTACAGACCTTTCCCGATGACCTTCCAATTTGTCTTTGGTGTCTCTGGCTCAAAAAACCACCAGTGTGGCTGCCAATTCACAGGTCTCTGGATCTGTACATTCTTTGCTGGTGCAGGCCCAGGGCTGGGATTGGAGCTAGGTCAGTTCTGTGCTGATACTGTTGTGCCAGGACAGCTTACACTGGACTCCCACCCTGAGTCTACAGACCTTTCCCGATGACCTTCCAATTTGTCTTTGGTGTCTCTGGCTCAAAAAACCACCAGTGTGGCTGCCAATTCACAGGTCTCTGGATCTGTACATTCTTTGCTGGTGCAGGCCCAGGGCTGGGATTGGAGCTAGGTCAGTTCTGTGCTGATACTGTTGTGCCAGGACAGCTTACACTGGACTCCCACCCTGAGTCTACAGACCTTTCCCGATGACCTTCCAATTTGTCTTTGGTGTCTCTGGTCTGAAAAGACTGGAAGTCACCAGTACTGGTGCTGATACCCAGGTTCCTTGGCCCATTCCCGATTTGCTGCCATGAAATAGGTACTGGGATTGGACTCGGGGTCAGGCTGTTTTGATGTGACCTTTACCAGGACTGCATGCTGGACTTCCACTTGGTGCCACAGATTTTTCCTGCTGACCTTCTGAGTTGTCTTTGGCTGGAAAATGTTCTATTCCATCTTTGTTTGTGAATGTTCTTATGCTCTCAAACTTGTTGAGAGCCATCATTTAAAGGAATTTGGAACTGTTTAGGGGAGAGTTCCTACCTTTACTTTGCCATCATGGCTCCATCTCCAGAATGTAATATTTTTGAGAATAGTTATTAGCTCTTTTTTTGTTTGTTTGTTTGTTTCCCCAAACTAAGGGCACGTGACATATTTTTAGCATAAAAATGCTCATTGACTAAATTGTCCTCTATTTTACAAAAGGTATAAATAATGAAACAACTAAGAGACCATTGAAGAAAAGTAAGTGAAGAAAAGATCCCTTTTGAAAACAGTTGTGATGGTATACTTCTCTTAGCATCTAAAGTTCTTTTGGAATCACTCCATGGCCAAGGAAATTGAGAACATTCCCTATTACTTGATATTTGAGTCAAGAATTAGCTGGTTTGTGTGATTTTGATTGACTAAGGCTTCCCATCATCCAGTTTATGTAGTACAATATACATTTTGTTGCCTTGTTAATTTGGATAAGCCCAGTAATTCTAACCATACCTCTATCTGGGAGCAGGGGGAGTAATAACTTGCATGTAAGAAATTTTTTTAGAACTAAAAAATCTACTTCTACACCAAGGGATAATTAAAGATGCAATTTTATTCATTTGATATTCTGGCTATGGAGAATTAACCTTTTCACTATACATAGACATCCATAGGGTTTTGCTGTAATATTTTTCCAGTGTTAAATAAGGTATTTTCTAGACCCGAAGGCTTATTAATACTGATTGCATTTATAAGGAATAAGAGGATTTGGGAATTTGTCAAAAATATCAGGGTTTAGGATGAATATAAGAACTGATGAGACTACTTGATAAATGAATATAAAAGAACTGTATGTTTAAATATGTAAACAAAGAGGTTGAAGGAAAGTTTTTGATTTTGTTTAAAAGAGAAATACATGAGAAACTTTGTTAACATTGGGGAAAATGAAGAAACATTTTAAAGTAAATACAGAACAATTTACAGAGACATTGAATAGCAATAGGTTCTTTCTGAGATTGTAGAACCTTGCTCTGTACTAAATTAAAATGTGAATTTCAACGTAATGATTAGGGAAATTTTAAATCTACCAATATACAGCACTTTGCCAGCTAATTATCTTGAATGATGATGATGATATGCAATTCTTGGAATAACTGGCCCTTAAGAATATACTAATAAGTAAAGTTATAATTGGGATTTTGCGTGATACCATTTGGGAAATTGAACCAGGTGTAATCCCCTTACATATCTCTGTCTTAAAACAATGTTTATGATGTCAGAATTTATTCTACTATCTGGCCTTGTGGTTAAGTGTTAAGAAAAGTCATGAATCAAAAAAAAAAAAAAATTCATTAACTGAAGGAGCTAAAACCAAGTTACCTCACTTGAAAACTCTGTAATATGGATAAAGTTTATAACTAGCAAGAATTTGATAATTTGTTGTTTTAGATA
The DNA here is from genome assembly GCF_016432865.1 of Antechinus flavipes. NCBI lineage: Eukaryota > Metazoa > Chordata > Mammalia > Dasyuromorphia > Dasyuridae > Antechinus > Antechinus flavipes. The sequence continues at coordinate 864,374 of NC_067399.1, forward strand.
CATGCATATATATGTCTATAAACATGCATGTATATATTTATTTTTATGTATGTATACGATACATAAATGTGGCAAATGTTTTTTGAAACCAAATTATAGGTTAAATTGTTCAGAAACAATTCTTTAAAATTATATAGATGTAAACTGATCTTGGGAGTGGGTGTGGACCTGGGTTAGAGAAACCTTAAAATCTAAACACTCCTATGGGAGGGGCCCTACCTCTTGTTCCTAGGGGAAACTCTCATGGGGTCTCCACCTACAATTCAATTGGAGAGCTTGGCCTGGGGAATAATCACCACCCTTTATTAAGTTGAAAATTAGCCCTTAATCTCCCTAGCCTCAAACCTTAGAAGGCTAATAAAAAAAAAAAATGATTCTTTGTCCCCAAAACTTTTGCTAATTCCTTTTCGGATTTGGACCACTAAGAAGTTGGTTCTCAGTATAAAAACCTCACCCCCCCCCCTTTTTTTTTTGGTCAAAAATCTAGCCTGCAATTGGGGACTGCAAATTCTTTCACAAAAAAAAAAAAAAAAAAAAAACTTGCAACACTGGCCTGGGGATCTCTCATCCCTCATTTCTCACACCTCAACATGTGGTGGCCCATTACTAAGATCCCTGAAGTTTTGGTTGAGGTAAGCCTTTTCTTGCTGTCTGTTCTATAGCTGGGACACCAAAATGCCTGGGAAGATTTGGGCTGTAGGAGCTTTATACTCAGCAGACTTCCTTGACTGGCAATGACTTGACTTGAAATTCCTGAGTTTTTTCGCGAAGTACCCTTCTATCATCTGTATACCTCCCTAGGGATGCCTGAGAGGATGGGGTGCTATCGAATCTGGAAAATCTAAGATTTGTGGCAAAAAATGGAACAAGTCACCTCTGTCTTTTTTCCTAAGGACTCTCCCTAAAGCTATCTATTAAACAGAGACAAATTTGGCTTAAAAGATCTCAAAACTAAAAAGCTTAAATTAAAACAGCACTGCAGGATGCTGCTAAAATTTACTAGAAGAAAATCAAAATTAGATACCAATCTTTTAAATAACTCCCTCCTTCATCCTCCTTGTAATATCTGGGTTAGCTTTATGGAGGTCCTTCAGATGGGCCTTGGTCTTTAGTTGGAGAAGTGATGAAGGCAGGAGAGCCGCCAGGAGGATCGATGTCTTGTTTCCAGTCCTTCTCGGCCCTAAAATACCCTATTACAATTATATCATTACAGCATACTGTTCACATGTGAACTAGAGAACCATTACATCACCATGCTAAGTACTATGTATACTAGAGAACCATCATCTCATCATTTCCACTGAGTTAACACTTTCTTGTAAGTATCCTTGTTTCAAGTCTACTTCTCCAGAGTTCTGGGCCTCTACAACTCCTCTAGGGACACAGGATCCCTCTGAATCCCTTTCATAATCGCCTCCCTACCAAAGACAGAACCTTCTATCTAACAATATTTCTTTAACTCTATCCCTCTCACCTTCTGAACCAGATCTTGAGACTTCCCTACCCCAGCTCCTCAGTCCCTGTGATACAAGGAGTGGGATCCCTTTTTCTCCTTCTCAGGATCCTGATTCAGCCACCTCTTCTAGCCTCTGCGCCCTGAGAGAAGCAGTAGATTATCAGGGATGGACACTTAAGGTAGAGGCGCCCTTTTCATTGCCAAATCTCTCCCAGACTGAGGAAAAACCTGGCTATCACTCTGAGGTCCTCGTCAAGTTCCTTGAGGGGTCTGAGGCCGATGCCCTTCAATTGGATCTTTCCTGGAAGGATGTTAATATTAAACAATCTGCCCCAGATACATAGAGGAAGCTGCAGAAGTGAGCCTTGGGGCCTCAAACTCCCTAGACCCAACTGTTAGAAACAGCTCTTGGAGTCTTTAATAATAGGGCCTGAACTGCAGCAGAGGAAAAAGATTGCAGAGTTGAAGCAAAAAATGGAGAACAATTCCAAATTTTAGCTCCTGTGATATCCGGGAACCATAGGAGTTTGTGCTTCAGGTGACATGGACAGGGCCATCTGCCCAAAACTGTCCTTGGAGGAAACTCCCCGGTCCTTGCCCCAAATGTAACCAGGAGGGGCACTGGAGAAGAGACAGGGGACAAAGTGCCCCCTCAATGTCCTGCCCTCCAGCAGGAGTTTGGGGCTTGGTCAAGCTCCCCCTTGCTCTACCATGACAGCCAAGTCTTGAGTATCTTCTGATCTGGCCAGTAAGAGCATTAAATTTCTTTTTCATATGGGGACTTTTCTTTCTGTCTTGCTTGGGCACTCTGGTCTCGCTTGCCCCTCTCTCCATAGAATGGGAATTGAAGGGACACTTAAGAACTGTTTGGAGACTTTCTTTCTGCCTTGCCAGTTTGGTGACCTGTTATTGAAACACTCATTTCTTAATATTCACTCCTATCCTGCTCCTTTATTGGGGTGTGATTTAATGATGAAATTAGGACCCAATTTTCTCAGAACTCCAGGTTACCTTTTTGTGCTTCTTTCAAAACCCTACCACATTCCCTCTGAAATCTGGGAGAAAATAGATTCCTCTGTCTGGCACCAAGGAATCCCTGGGCAAGCTAAAGATTTTAAACATCAGTCACATCTTGATCTGCAGCCCCACCCAAGAGGTTTCTTAGATGCAGCCATAAAATCTGATTAATAAATTCAATTAATAAATAAATGAAAATTATTTTGGATTGATGGGGAATGTAATTGAGTGATTCATTGCTTGATAAATTGAGAGATAGATGAGTAAAATTAGTGGTAAGTAATAAAATTAATTGGTTATTAATTATCTGGAACCAATGAAATAGAAGTGAATTTATTATTAATTAATATTATTAATACATTAATGTATCTCTCCCATGGGTTTTCCTTTTTATACTGATTTTTTTCTCTCAATATAATTCATAAAGACAGAAAATACAAAATAAATTAACTAAACATTAATAAATCAATCATAAAATTAATTAATTACTGATAAAAATTAATAATAAATCGAGAGATCTATTAAATTAATTATTAACTAATAAAATTAATTGATTAATAAATTTAAATAATAGATAAGTGAAAGATATTTTAGCTTGATGGGGAATTTAACTGATTGATAAATTAATATGATTAATTGGTAATTAATCAGAAACTAATGAAATAGATTAGTATAAGAAACCAGTCTTCCCACAATATGACTTTCACTCCTAATGGGCTTTGGATGAGGCATCAGAACACAGGCATTTGAATCCTGGCTCTACCATCTACTGAAAAGTGACTTGAACTGACCCTTTCCTTTCTCTAGAGCTCAGTTTTTTCATTTATTATTTTGAAAAAAAAATAGGAGGTGCTATGAGATCACTTCCAGCGTCCCTCTCACCTTAAAATCTGTGATTAGGAAATGTCCTAAAAAACCTGGTTGTCCTCAAAATTTCCTCCTCCCTCTACAGAAAAGGAGAGGAAAGGAGGGAGGGAGAAAGAGAGGAAGAGGGATAAGGAGAGGGAAGGAGGGGGGAGGAAAAGAGACAGAGAAGAAAGGGGAGAAGGAGACAGAGAGAGACAGAGACACAAACTAAAGGAGAGACAGGGATAGAGAGACAGAGAGAGAGACAGAGACAGAGACACAAAACCAAAGAGACAGGAGACAGAGACACAAAACCAAAGAGACAGGAGACAGAGAGAGACAGAGACACAAAACCAAAGAGACAGGAGACAGAGAGAGACAGAGACACAAAACCAAAGAGACAGGAGACAGAGAGAGACAGAGACAGAGAGAGACAGAGACACAAAACCAAAGAGACAGGAGACAGAGAGAGACAGAGACAGAGAGAGACAGAGACACAAAACCAAAGAGACAGGAGACAGAGACACAAAACCAAAGAGACAGGAGACAGAGAGAGACAGAGACACAAAACCAAAGAGACAGGAGACAGAGAGAGACAGAGACAGAGAGAGACAGAGACATATAGATAGACAGACAGAGAGGGCAATAGGGAGAGACGGAGAAAGAGAGAGACAGAGACAAAAAGAGAGAGACAGAGACAACGATAGTGAAAGACAGAGACAGAAACTAAAGGAGAGACAGGGATGAAGAGAGAGAGAGAGAGAGAAGACAGAGACACAAAACCAAAGAGACAGGAGACAGAGAGAGACAGAGACAGAGAGAGACAGAGACAAAAAGAGAGAGACAGGAGACAGAGAGAGACAGAGACAACGATAGTGAAAGACAGAGACAGAGAGAGTGAGTGAATGAGAGAGACAGAGACACAAAACCAAAGAGGCAGGAGACATAGACACTCAAACATAGAGAAAGACAGACAAACAGACACAGAGAGAGACAGAGACAACGATAGTGAAAGACAGAGACAGAGAGAGTGAGTGAATGAGAGAGACAGAGACAGAGAGAGACAGAGACATATAGATAGACAGACAGAGAGGGCAATAGGGAGAGACGGAGAAAGAGAGAGACAGAGACAACGATAGTGAAAGACAGAGACAGAGAGATGGAGAGATGGGGGGAGAGACATACAGGGAGAAACAGAAAGACAGAGAAACAGGAGAGAGAGTCACACACAGGAACAGAAGGACAGACACAGATAACTATAGATAATATGCATTTATATATCAAATCCTTGAAAACAGGGACGGTTTCATTTTTGTCCTTGTGTTTCTAGAGGTCAGTGAAGAGCCTGGCAAATCACAGGTGCCAAATTGATCGTTTTTCTTGAATTAATGGCCATTTAAAAATATAATACGGTCTTTGTCTGACATCTGCTGTTCAAAGTCGGAACAACAGGTAACCTTAATAAAAAGGGCAGCAAACCAATTCCTAGAGTTGGCAAAAAAGGTGAACATCCCATGTGCTATTTACATTTTTTTAATATTAGGTTTTTTTTTTTTTTTTTTTTTTTTTTTTTTTTTTTTTTTTTTTTTTTTTTTTTTTTTTTTTTTTTTTTTTTTTTTTTTTTTTTTTTTTTTTTTTTTTTTTTTTTTTTTTTTTTTTTTTTTTTTTTTTTTTTTTTTTTTTTTTTTTTTTTTTTTTTTTTTTTTTTTTTTTTTTTTTTTTTTTTTTTTTTTTTTTTTTTTTTTTTTTTTTTTTTTTTTTTTTTTTTTTTTTTTTTTTTTTTTTTTTTTTTTTTTTTTTTTTTTTTTTTTTTTTTTTTTTTTTTTTTTTTTTTTTTTTTTTTTTTTTTTTTTTTTTTTTTTTTTTTTTTTTTTTTTTTTTTTTTTTTTTTTTTTTTTTTTTTTTTTTTTTTTTTTTTTTTTTTTTTTTTTTTTTTTTTTTTTTTTTTTTTTTTTTTTTTTTTTTTTTTTTTTTTTTTTTTTTTTTTTTTTTTTTTTTTTTTTTTTTTTTTTTTTTTTTTTTTTTTTTTTTTTTTTTTTTTTTTTTTTTTTTTTTTTTTTTTTTTTTTTTTTTTTTTTTTTTTTTTTTTTTTTTTTTTTTTTTTTTTTTTTTTTTTTTTTTTTTTTTTTTTTTTTTTTTTTTTTTTTTTTTTTTTTTTTTTTTTTTTTTTTTTTTTTTTTTTTTTTTTTTTTTTTTTTTTTTTTTTTTTTTTTTTTTTTTTTTTTTTTTTTTTTTTTTTTTTTTTTTTTTTTTTTTTTTTTTTTTTTTTTTTTTTTTTTTTTTTTTTTTTTTTTTTTTTTTTTTTTTTTTTTTTTTTTTTTTTTTTTTTTTTTTTTTTTTTTTTTTTTTTTTTTTTTTTTTTTTTTTTTTTTTTTTTTTTTTTTTTTTTTTTTTTTTTTTTTTTTTTTTTTTTTTTTTTTTTTTTTTTTTTTTTTTTTTTTTTTTTTTTTTTTTTTTTTTTTTTTTTTTTTTTTTTTTTTTTTTTTTTTTTTTTTTTTTTTTTTTTTTTTTTTTTTTTTTTTTTTTTTTTTTTTTTTTTTTTTTTTTTTTTTTTTTTTTTTTTTTTTTTTTTTTTTTTTTTTTTTTTTTTTTTTTTTTTTTTTTTTTTTTTTTTTTTTTTTTTTTTTTTTTTTTTTTTTTTTTTTTTTTTTTTTTTTTTTTTTTTTTTTTTTTTTTTTTTTTTTTTTTTTTTTTTTTTTTTTTTTTTTTTTTTTTTTTTTTTTTTTTTTTTTTTTTTTTTTTTTTTTTTTTTTTTTTTTTTTTTTTTTTTTTTTTTTTTTTTTTTTTTTTTTTTTTTTTTTTTTTTTTTTTTTTTTTTTTTTTTTTTTTTTTTTTTTTTTTTTTTTTTTTTTTTTTTTTTTTTTTTTTTTTTTTTTTTTTTTTTTTTTTTTTTTTTTTTTTTTTTTTTTTTTTTTTTTTTTTTTTTTTTTTTTTTTTTTTTTTTTTTTTTTTTTTTTTTTTTTTTTTTTTTTTTTTTTTTTTTTTTTTTTTTTTTTTTTTTTTTTTTTTTTTTTTTTTTTTTTTTTTTTTTTTTTTTTTTTTTTTTTTTTTTTTTTTTTTTTTTTTTTTTTTTTTTTTTTTTTTTTTTTTTTTTTTTTTTTTTTTTTTTTTTTTTTTTTTTTTTTTTTTTTTTTTTTTTTTTTTTTTTTTTTTTTTTTTTTTTTTTTTTTTTTTTTTTTTTTTTTTTTTTTTTTTTTTTTTTTTTTTTTTTTTTTTTTTTTTTTTTTTTTTTTTTTTTTTTTTTTTTTTTTTTTTTTTTTTTTTTTTTTTTTTTTTTTTGAAAAAAAAAAATAGGAGGTGCTATGAGATCACTTCCAGCGTCCCTCTCACCTTAAAATCTGTGATTAGGAAATGTCCTAAAAAACCTGGTTGTCCTCAAAATTTCCTCCTCCCTCTACAGAAAAGGAGAGGAAAGGAGGGAGGGAGAAAGAGAGGAAGAGGGATAAGGAGAGGGAAGGAGGGGGGAGGAAAAGAGACAGAGAAGAAAGGGGAGAAGGAGACAGAGAGAGTGAGTGAATGAGAGAGACAGAGACACAAAACCAAAGAGACAGGAGACAGAGAGAGACAGAGACAGAGAGAGACAGAGACAGAGAGAGACAGAGACACAAAACCAAAGAGACAGGAGACAGAGACACAAAACCAAAGAGACAGGAGACAGAGAGAGACAGAGACACAAAACCAAAGAGACAGGAGACAGAGAGAGACAGAGACACAAAACCAAAGAGACAGGAGACAGAGAGAGACAGAGACAGAGAGAGACAGAGACACAAAACCAAAGAGACAGGAGACAGAGAGAGACAGAGACAGAGAGAGACAGAGACACAAAACCAAAGAGACAGGAGACAGAGACACAAAACCAAAGAGACAGGAGACAGAGACACAAAACCAAAGAGACAGGAGACAGAGACACAAAACCAAAGAGACAGGAGACAGAGAGAGACAGAGACATATAGATAGACAGACAGAGAGGGCAATAGGGAGAGACGGAGAAAGAGAGAGACAGAGACAAAAAGAGAGAGACAGAGACAACGATAGTGAAAGACAGAGACAGAAACTAAAGGAGAGACAGGGATGAAGAGAGAGAGAGAGAGAGAAGACAGAGACACAAAACCAAAGAGACAGGAGACAGAGAGAGACAGAGACAGAGAGATGGAGAGATGGGGGGAGAGACATACAGGGAGAAACAGAAAGACAGAGAAACAGGAGAGAGAGTCACACACAGGAACAGAAGGACAGACACAGAAATAACTACAGATAATATGCATTTATATATCAAATCCTTGAAAACAGGGACGGTTTCATTTTTGTCCTTGTGTTTCTAGAGGTCAGTGAAGAGCCTGGCAAATCACAGGTGCCAAATTGATCGTTTTTCTTGAATTAATGGCCATTTAAAAATATAATACGGTCTTTGTCTGACATCTGCTGTTCAAAGTCGGAACAACAGGTAACCTTAATAAAAAGGGCAGCAAACCAATTCCTAGAGTTGGCAAAAAAGGTGAACATCCCATGTGCTATTTACATTTTTTTAATATTAGGTTTTTTTTTCAGAATATATGAAAGTTAATTCTCCACATTCATTCTTGCAAAACCTCGTGTACTAATTTTTTCTGTATATTCATGTATATTAAGTTAATATTAACACAATTCTTTATGAATCATATTGTAAGAGACAAATCAGAGGAAAAGGAAAAAAAAATACCAGAAAAAAGTGAACATTACATGTGATGCTTTTCATTCTTTCTTCATACTTTCTCTTTCTGGATGCAGAAGTGTTTTTTTTTTTTTTAAATTCAAAAGTCATTGAGATTGCCTTGGATCACTGAACTACTAAGAAGAACCCAGCCTTTCCTCGCATGAATGTTCTTGTGTACAATTTATCCGTGGTCCTGCTTGTTCCTGTTAGCATTAGTTGGTATAAATCTTTCTAGACCTTTCTACAGTCAGCTCATTTATCATTTGATATAAAACAATAATATTCCATTACTTTCATAAACCATACCTTATTTAGCCATTCCCCAACTGATGGGCATCAATTCACTTTCCACATGTGGCTCCTTTTCCCTCCTTCATGATTTCCTTGAGATACAGACTGTGAATCAGTGAGAAAGAGACAGACACACACAGAGAGAAGGACAGGAGCATCGGGCAGGGGCAGGGGGTGGAATGAAAGTTCTCTCTACAAACTTCTAATAGTTGTTAGTGAAAAATGCTGCCTGCTTAGCAAGGGCCCATGATTCAGAGCACTGCCGACTAACATGGTCTCTCCAGGTTAATTGGAAAGCTTTTGCTAACTAGCTAACTAGGCTGTCTATTCCTCAGCAGCCAAAAAGAATCACTGCAAGGAGTGGTCCTTAGGCCAAAAATGGAGAAAGTTTTTTTCTTTTCTTCTGTCCTCTTCCCTGCCTGAAACCTAGAAACCACTCTGTGATTTGTTTGAAAGGAAACACCATGTCATTTACGAACACCAAACCCAGAGTGTCCCCTTGTGCACGTCTATAGGAGTCGTGATGCACAAACTGGCTCCCTCTGAAAAGTAAATTAAAGACTTCCAATAGGCTTGTGACAGAGAGAGCCATCTGCCTCCAGAGAAACTATGGGGACTGAATTTGGATCACAACACAGGATTTTTACCTTTTGTCTTGTTTGTTTGCGCTCTCTCTCTCTCTGATTACTATTATGCAGCATGATAGATGTGGAAAAAGTTTAGAAGGATTTCACATGTTTTAATTCCTCTAGGAAATGGAAGTGGGGAAAAGGGAGGGAGAAAAATTTGGGAAGACAGAGAGAGAGAGAGACAAATTGTAATTAATTTTTCCATGTATGAAGTAATTAAATGGATATTTTCCCAATTTAACTTAGTTGTTGTTACATATTATGTAAACTGGAGGGAGGCATTTATTTAATTTTTGCTGTTCCGGACAATTCCCCTACAAATATATTAAAGAAAAAACAAAGCTGGGAGAACTGCTTGATTTGTTCTCTTTTTTTAAAAAATTGAGATTTGGCAGAAGAGATTGTACGAGACACAAGATTTTGTTAATGTAAAGGCCTCTCTGAGAGAGACAGACAGTCAGATAGACAGACAAAAACAGATAGACATTGTTGGAATCTTTACAAACTGCTAACTCAGAGTTGATGTTTTGGGCCAGAACCTGAAACAAGGTACTAAGTAGAACTAAATGATACAATGCTTGTGTTCACATCTTTACTCATTGGAGTTCACAAGTATGCGAGATTCACAAAGTAAACTTTGTAACTTTGTGAATTCACATCTCCCTTGAATTCCTAGGGCCAGAGAGCACTATGGGAGAAACCCATAACCCCTAACGTGTGAACTCCAATGAGTAAAGGTGTGAACACAAGCATTGTATCAATTAGTTCTACTTAGTACCTTGTTTCAGGTTCTGGCCCAAAACATCTTGTAAGATCAAATCAATAATCTATCAAATCTAATGAGTTAGCAGTTTGTAAAGATTCCAACATAGAAATCTCTTTAAGATGTTCCTATCTCTGTCATGAAATGTTGTGATACCGTAAAGTCCCCAAAAAAGAGTAAGGTATTTGAACAATAGCTTATAACATTTAGGCCCATATAATTGGATTTAAACAAAGGGTGAATTAAAAGCAGTTAAGCCATCTTTGTCTTATGTAATTTCATTTTGTCTAAATACAGATAACTTTTTTCTCCTAATTTTTGTCTCTAATTACATTTGAAATTTCTTTTGATTAATGCCTTATAGAAACAATGGGGATTGTGATTTAAAAAACCACTTGTGTTAGGATAGATGATTTTGTACACAGTAATAATTGCACATAGTAATAATTGGACTATATATCATCTGACTACGATAATGTTTTATTTCACTGCTTAAGTTCATGATGGTGTGAGTATTACTACTAAAACAAAAAACTAAATTTTTGCATTGTACATTTTAGAAAAATATTATCTAATCAATATATTTCTGGAATCATAATTTTATGTAAGTGCAGAGTCTGATTCTCTTGATTTTCCTAAATTTCCAATATTGGAAACAATAAATTAGGAAACACCATGTCATTTACGAACACCAAACCCAGAGTGTCCCCTTGTGCACGTCTATAGGAGTCGTGATGCACAAACTGGCTCCCTCTGAAAAGTAAATTAAAGACTTCCAATAGGCTTGTGACAGAGAGAGCCATCTGCCTCCAGAGAAACTATGGGGACTGAATTTGGATCACAACACAGGATTTTTACCTTTTGTCTTGTTTGTTTGCGCTCTCTCTCTCTCTCTCTCTCTCCCCCCCCCTCTCTCTCTCTCTGATTACTATTATGCAGCATGATAGATGTGGAAAAAGTTTAGAAGGATTTCACATGTTTTAATTCCTCTAGGAAATGGAAGTGGGGAAAAGGGAGGGAGAAAAATTTGGGAAGACAGAGAGAGAGAGAGGGAGAGAGAGAGAGGGAGAGAGAGAGAGAGAGAGAGAGAGAGAGAGAGAGAGAGAGAGAGAGGGAGAGAGAGAGAGAGAGAGAGAGAGAGAGAGAGAGAGAGAATGTGTGTGTAAAGTAAGCCAGAAAGAGCTAGAGAGTAAAAAAGAGACTGAGAAAGAGTGAAAAAAGTCAGAAAAAGACAGAAATACAGAGAGAGAAAAAGAGAGAGAAATAAAGCAAGCCAGAGGGTGATAAGGAGATTGAGAAAAAGTTAACAAAACAAAACAAAACAACAACAACAACAATAAACATAGAGAGAGTCAGAGGGGTGGCATGGAGGGAAGAAGAGAGGATGAGAGAGAGAGAGAGAGAGAGAGAGAGAGAGAGAGAGAGAGAGAGAGAGAGAGAGAGAGAGAAACTGTAATTAATTTTTCCATGTATGAAGTAATTAAATGGATATTTTCCCAATTTAACTTAGTTGTTGTTACATATTATGTAAACTGGAGGGAGGCATTTATTTAATTTTTGCTGTTCCGGACAATTCCCCTACAAATATATTAAAGAAAAAACAAAGCTGGGAGAACTGCTTGATTTGTTCTCTTTTTTAAAAAAATTGAGATTTGGCAGAAGAGATTGTACGAGACACAAGATTTTGTTAATGTAAAGGCCTCTCTGAGAGAGACAGACAGTCAGATAGACAGACAAAAACAGATAGACATTGTTGGAATCTTTACAAACTGCTAACTCAGAGTTGATGTTTTGGGCCAGAACCTGAAACAAGGTACTAAGTAGAACTAAATGATACAATGCTTGTGTTCACATCTTTACTCATTGGAGTTCACAAGTATGCGAGATTCACAAAGTAAACTTTGTAACTTTGTGAATTCACACCTCCCTTGAAGCTCTTAGGGCCAGAGAAGGAGAAAACCCATAATCCCTCTCTCTCTCTCTGATTACTATTATGCAGCATGATAGATGTGGAAAAAGTTTAGAAGGATTTCACATGTTTTAATTCCTCTAGGAAATGGAAGTGGGGAAAAGGGAGGGAGAAAAATTTGGGAAGACAGAGAGAGAGAGACAAATTGTAATTAATTTTTCCATGTATGAAGTAATTAAATGGATATTTTCCCAATTTAACTTAGTTGTTGTTACATATTATGTAAACTGGAGGGAGGCATTTATTTAATTTTTGCTGTTCCGGACAATTCCCCTACAAATATATTAAAGAAAAAACAAAGCTGGGAGAACTGCTTGATTTGTTCTCTTTTTTAAATAAATTGAGATTTGGCAGAAGAGATTGTACGAGACACAAGATTTTGTTAATGTAAAGGCCTCTCTGAGAGAGACAGACAGTCAGATAGACAGACAAAAACAGATAGACATTGTTGGAATCTTTACAAACTGCTAACTCAGAGTTGATGTTTTGGGCCAGAACCTGAAACAAGGTACTAAGTAGAACTAAATGATACAATGCTTGTGTTCACATCTTTACTCATTGGAGTTCACAAGTATGCGAGATTCACAAAGTAAACTTTGTAACTTTGTGAATTCACACCTCCCTTGAAGCTCTTAGGGCCAGAGAAGGAGAAAACCCATAATCCCTCTCTCTCTCTCTCTGATTACTATTATGCAGCATGATAGATGTGGAAAAAGTTTAGAAGGATTTCACATGTTTTAATTCCTCTAGGAAATGGAAGTGGGGAAAAGGGAGGGAGAAAAATTTGGGAAGACAGAGAGAGAGAGAAGAGAGAGAGAGAAGAGAGAGAGAGACAAATTGTAATTAATTTTTCCATGTATGAAGTAATTAAATGGATATTTTCCCAATTTAACTTAGTTGTTGTTACATATTATGTAAACTGGAGGGAGGCATTTATTTAATTTTTGCTGTTCCGGATAATTCCCCTACAAATATATTAAAGAAAAAACAAAGCTGGGAGAACTGCTTGATTGGTTCTCTTTTTTTAAAAATTGAGATTTGGCAGAAGAGATTGTACGAGACACAAGATTTTGTTAATGTAAAGGCCTCTCTGAGAGAGACAGACAGTCAGATAGACAGACAAAAACAGATAGACATTGTTGGAATCTTTACAAACTGCTAACTCAGAGTTGATGTTTTGGGCCAGAACCTGAAACAAGGTACTAAGTAGAACTAAATGATACAATGCTTGTGTTCACATCTTTACTCATTGGAGTTCACAAGTATGCGAGATTCACAAAGTAAACTTTGTAACTTTGTGAATTCACACCTCCCTTGAAGCTCTTAGGGCCAGAGAAGGAGAAAACCCATAATCCCTCTCTCTCTCTCGTATCCCACAATTCCTCTCTTTAATATATAAGATACAGACAGAGGCTCTCAGAGAGAATTCAGTCAAATTACATGGAGAGGAGAGCGGCAAGTCAGAAGAAGCCAGAGTCGGAACTGAGCTAGAGCCAGGAGAGAATTACTTTGGAAGGCAAGAGAGACAGATTCATCTTTGTGCTGGCTGGAGGCTGAAGAAAGCAGAGGCAGAAGCTGAAGGCCAAACCTTTGGATTTGGAGACATTTGGAGGGAGCTCTTGCAACCAAGCAGAGAGATAGGCCTGTAAGAATCTAGCCATCCGGACAAGACTTGGAAGGAGAAATAAACATTATTTTCGTCAGCTGGCTGCATTTTGGGTGATTATTACTTTCAACTGCAACTAAGACTGCTTCTAGAAAACCTCCCCGAGAAACCTGCATCTCTCCCAGAGAGAACCTTCTCATATTATATTTAAAAGAAGAAAATCACCATAGACATAATCATCAAGATGTGTTCCTCATCAGGGAATCAAGGGGGACTATTAAAAAGGGGCTGGGACTGAGAATGCATTCCCTTGACCTTGTTCTCCTTCCTATGTGACAATGATCCTGACACATCAATACCATGTTCCCTTTGACATATAGTGGGGAGAGAACTGCGACGGTCAACCCATTAGTTGGTGCTAGACCTTCCTGGTGACCAAACTCCTGCATTTTTCAAGGACGCTGGCCGTGGTCAATGACAGTGGTCTGGCTTATGGAAAGATTGAATCATGAGCCTATTCCCATTCTGCATTAGCTGGCTGAGCTACCCTGGGTATAAATTCTTTGTTATAAATTATTTCTACTGATTTGAAAGTGATTGCTTTTCTGTGTTCATTTGCCATTAAAACTTTATTGTTTTTTCTTTTATCTTCCTTAATTAGATTTTACCATTAAAATAGAAATCTAACTCTTTTAGATCAAAAGTTTAGTAGAGATCAAGTATCTAGTTCTGTACTTCTTAGTATTTCAGTCAACAATTCCTACAGCATGATATAGTTGCTCAGAAATAATCTAGTTCATGTATCTTGTGCAGTATATTTGCTGAGTTACTACCGATGTCTCATTTCTTAATTGCTCCTCTGCAAATTCTTGGTTTTTGTAGCCTTTGTGTAATACCACTAATGAGACTCAAGAATCTCTCTCCTCTGTCCCTCTACAAAGCACTTTCTTGATCCCAAGGTCTATAGTCCAGGACCAAGCTGAACAACTCTATAGGCCTCCAGTAATTCTTTAGGAATCTTGTATATTTATTTAAGTATTGTCTCTTATCTTAGATGGAAAACTCTTGAGCTCAGGAACTCTTTTCACTTTTCTTTTTCTTCCTAGTACTTAAAGTTCCTGCCCATTTTAACTTATTAATAAATGCCTGTTGTTTGAGTCCCCTTTTGCTCTCCCGCAAACAGCCTGTCCAAAACTTGCCTTCTCTCCCCTGGGATCAGCATTCCTGGGTTCTTTGCCAAATCCTCAAACAGGAGAATTTATAACCATAGAAGACCTAGAGAACATTCTAAAAGCTAAAATGGACAGCTTTGATTACAATCAACTAAAAAGTTGTTGCACAAACAAACCTAACAGAAACAAGATTAAAACGAAAGTACAAAGCTGAGAAAAAATCTGTACTGCCAGTGTTTCTGATAAAGATCTCTTTTCAAAAAATGCATAAAGATCGTTGTCAAATTTATAAGAATACAAGTCGTTGCACAATTAATAATTTCATCCAAAAGAATGACAACGATGAGACAACATATCCAAATCTGTGGGATACAACCAAAGCCATAAGAAGGGAAAATTTTATATTTTTAGAGGTTTACTTGAATAAAATAGAGAAAGAGAAGATCAATAAATTGGCCTTGCAACTTAAAAAGATAGAACAAGAGCAAATTGAAAATGCCTAATAACATGCTAAACTTGAAATTCTAAAATTAAAAGAAATTAATAAAATTAATTGATTAATAAATTCAATTAATTAATAAATAAGTGAAAGATATTTTGGCTTGATGGGGAATTTAACTGATTGATAAATTAATTGATAAATTAATATGATTAATTGGTAATTAATCAGAAACTAATGAAATAGATTAATAAAAGAAACCAATCTTCATACAATATGACTTTCACTCCTAATGGGCTTTGGATGAGGCATCAGAACACTGGCCTTTGAATCCTTGCTCTACCATCTACTAAAAAGTGACTTGAATCGACCCTTTACTTTCTCTAGAGCTCAGTTTCTTCATTTATTATTTTGAAGAAAAAAAATAGAAGGTGCTACGAGATCACTTCCAGCATCCCTCTCACCTTAAAATCTGTGATTAGGAAATGTCCTAAAAAACCTGGTTGTCCTCAAAATTTCCTCCTCCCTCTACAGAACAGGAGAGGAAAGGAGGGAGGGAGAAAGAGAGGGAGAGGAATAAGGAGAGGGAGGGAGGGGGAGGAAAAGAGACAGAGAAGAAAGTTGGGGTGGTCCAGAGAATAGAGACAGCATATAGAAAAGCTCAAACAGGACCTAGCTTCTCATTGTTTCAGGAGGGACAAGAGGTGACTTTAATGAGAGCCCATCCTTTTTACATTCTGCATACCGTGTTTCCCCGATAATAAGACCTATCCCGAAAATAAGCCCTCCCCTTACTGTGTAAGCTTCCTCTAAAATAAGCCCTCCCCCGAAAATAAGCCCTATTGAGATTGCTACTGTAGTGAAGGTGATCCCCTGCTCTACATGATACATTACGGTATCCTCTGTATGCACCGTCCTCCCCCCCCCCCCCCCCCCCCCCCCCCCCCCCCCCCCCCCCCCCCCCCCCCCCCCCCCCCCCCCCCCCCCCCCCCCCCCCCCCCCCCCCCCCCCCCCCCCCCCCCCCCCCCCCCCCCCCCCCCCCCCCCCCCCCCCCCCCCCCCCCCCCCCCCCCCCCCCCCCCCCCCCCCCCCCCCCCCCCCCCCCCCCCCCCCCCCCCCCCCCCCCCCCCCCCCCCCCCCCCCCCCCCCCCCCCCCCCCCCCCCCCCCCCCCCCCCCCCCCCCCCCCCCCCCCCCCCCCCCCCCCCCCCCCCCCCCCCCCCCCCCCCCCCCCCCCCCCCCCCCCCCCCCCCCCCCCCCCCCCCCCCCCCCCCCCCCCCCCCCCCCCCCCCCCCCCCCCCCCCCCCCCCCCCCCCCCCCCCCCCCCCCCCCCCCCCCCCCCCCCCCCCCCCCCCCCCCCCCCCCCCCCCCCCCCCCCCCCCCCCCCCCCCCCCCCCCCCCCCCCCCCCCCCCCCCCCCCCCCCCCCCCCCCCCCCCCCCCCCCCCCCCCCCCCCCCCCCCCCCCCCCCCCCCCCCCCCCCCCCCCCCCCCCCCCCCCCCCCCCCCCCCCCCCCCCCCCCCCCCCCCCCCCCCCCCCCCCCCCCCCCCCCCCCCCCCCCCCCCCCCCCCCCCCCCCCCCCCCCCCCCCCCCCCCCCCCCCCCCCCCCCCCCCCCCCCCCCCCCCCCCCCCCCCCCCCCCCCCCCCCCCCCCCCCCCCCCCCCCCCCCCCCCCCCCCCCCCCCCCCCCCCCCCCCCCCCCCCCCCCCCCCCCCCCCCCCCCCCCCCCCCCCCCCCCCCCCCCCCCCCCCCCCCCCCCCCCCCCCCCCCCCCCCCCCCCCCCCCCCCCCCCCCCCCCCCCCCCCCCCCCCCCCCCCCCCCCCCCCCCCCCCCCCCCCCCCCCCCCCCCCCCCCCCCCCCCCCCCCCCCCCCCCCCCCCCCCCCCCCCCCCCCCCCCCCCCCCCCCCCCCCCCCCCCCCCCCCCCCCCCCCCCCCCCCCCCCCCCCCCCCCCCCCCCCCCCCCCCCCCCCCCCCCCCCCCCCCCCCCCCCCCCCCCCCCCCCCCCCCCCCCCCCCCCCCCCCCCCCCCCCCCCCCCCCCCCCCCCCCCCCCCCCCCCCCCCCCCCCCCCCCCCCCCCCCCCCCCCCCCCCCCCCCCCCCCCCCCCCCCCCCCCCCCCCCCCCCCCCCCCCCCCCCCCCCCCCCCCCCCCCCCCCCCCCCCCCCCCCCCCCCCCCCCCCCCCCCCCCCCCCCCCCCCCCCCCCCCCCCCCCCCCCCCCCCCCCCCCCCCCCCCCCCCCCCCCCCCCCCCCCCCCCCCCCCCCCCCCCCCCCCCCCCCCCCCCCCCCCCCCCCCCCCCCCCCCCCCCCCCCCCCCCCCCCCCCCCCCCCCCCCCCCCCCCCCCCCCCCCCCCCCCCCCCCCCCCCCCCCCCCCCCCCCCCCCCCCCCCCCCCCCCCCCCCCCCCCCCCCCCCCCCCCCCCCCCCCCCCCCCCCCCCCCCCCCCCCCCCCCCCCCCCCCCCCCCCCCCCCCCCCCCCCCCCCCCCCCCCCCCCCCCCCCCCCCCCCCCCCCCCCCCCCCCCCCCCCCCCCCCCCCCCCCCCCCCCCCCCCCCCCCCCCCCCCCCCCCCCCCCCCCCCCCCCCCCCCCCCCCCCCTTGTTCACATTTACCTGTTTATTAAAATTGCTGTCAATGTTCATTAAAATAAGCCCTCCCCTGAAAATAAGCCCTCTGGTGTTTTTCTGTCCAAAAAATAATAATAAGACAGTATCTTATTATTGGGGAAACATGGTATCTGTCCTCATATGAATGGGCTGGGGCCTACATTCAAAAGGAATAAAATGGTGGCAGGTCTGCTTACACAAAGTATCCTCCTTTGTCCTCTAGAACAAGCATCAAGGGGCAGCTAGGTGGCACAGTGGATAGAGCACCAGCCCTGAAGTCAGGAGGACCCGAGTTCAAATCTGGTCTCAGACACTGTCTAGCTGTGTGACCCTGGGCAAGTCACTTAACCCCAATTGCCTCAGCAAAAAAAAAAAAAAAAAAAAAAAAAAAAAAAAAAAAAAACTATTGAATTAATAAATAAAACTAACAGTATTATGAAAAAACCAACAAAATAGATAAACCTTTGGTAAATCTGATTAGAAAAAGGAAAGAGGAAAATCAAATTGTTAGTCTTAAAAATGAAAAAGGAGAACTTTCCACCAATGAAGAGAAAATTAGAGCAATAATTAGGAGTTACTTTGCCCAACTTTATGCCAATAAATTTGATAACCTAAGTGAAGTAGAAGACTACCTTTAAAAATATAGGCTTCCCAGATTAACAGAGGAGGAAGTAAGTTGCTTAAATAGTCCCATTTCAGAAAAAGAAATAGAACAAGATATTAATCAACTCCCTAAGAAAAAATCCCCAAGACCAGATGGATTTACATGTGAATTTTACCAAACATTTAAAGAACAATGAACTCCAATGTTATATAAACTATTTGAAAAAATAGGTAATGAAGGACTCCTACCAAAACCTTTTTATGACACAGACATGGTACTCATAATTAAATCACATAGGTTGAAAACTGAGAAAGAAAATTATAGACCAGTCTCCCTAATGAATATTGATGCTAAAATCTTAAATAAAATATTAGCAAAAAGATTACAGAAAATCATTCACACGATAATACACCATGACCAAGTAGGATTTATACCAGGAATGCAGGGCTGGTTCAATATTAGGAAAACAATTAGCATAATTGACTATATCAATAATCAAATTGACAAAACCTATATGATCATCTCAATAGATGCAGAAAAAGTATTTGGTAAAATTCAACATCCATTCCTATTAGAAACACTTAAGAGTATAGGAATATGTATGTAATGGGGATAAATTGGAACCATTCCCAATAAGATCAGGAGTGAAGCAAGGTTGCCCACTATCACCATTATTATTCAATATTGTATTAGAAATGCTAGCCTTGGCAATAAGAGCTGAGAAAGAGATTAAAGGAATTAGAGTAGGTAATGAGGAAACAAAATTATCACTCTCTGCAGATGATATGATGGTATACTTAGAGAACTCCAGAGATTCTACTAAAAAGCTATTAGAAATAGCTTTACAACTTTAGCAAAGTTACAGGATACAAAATAAACCCACATAAATGCTCAGCATTCTTATATATCACTAACAAAATCCAACAGTTAGAGATACAAAGAGAAATTCCACTTAAAGTAATTGCCGCTAGTATAAAATATTTGGGAATCTATCTGCCAAGGCAAAGTCAGGAACTATATGAGCAAAAGTATAAAACACTTTCCACACAAATAAAGTCAGATACAATCAATTGGAAAAATATTAAGTGCTCTTGGATAGAGGACTATAGCCTTTGCTTTATTAAACATATCAAAATTGCAACAGAGCCAAACAATAAACATTGATTAAAGGCCAAAATATTCCATGCAACATATTAAGGGAAGGCAATATAACAACAAAAATTAAATAATGACCTAAAAATCTTACATTCTATAAAGAGATACAACATGTACATAAATGAATATATACAAATAGATGGGCAAGCCTGAATGGAGTCACTAGAAGCTAGGGGATAAGGGAAAATTTTCATGTAGAAGAAAGCACTTGTGCAGAGTTTTGAAGGAAACAAAGAACTCTAAGAAACAATAATATAGTAGGGGTGCATTTGAGAAATAGAAGACACAAGCATTTGGAAATTAGAGGTGGAATAATATGGGAGGAAAACAAAGAAATCCAGACTGGCATGGGGTATGTGAAGGAGAGCAAAATGTAATAATAATATTGGGAAAGTAGGTTGAAGGAGAGTTGTCAAAAGTTTTAGCCTGAACCACGAACCATACTGAACCATGCCAAAAAGAAGAGCTCTTTTTTTTTTTTTTTTTTTTTTTTTTTTTTTTTTTTTTTTTTTTTTTTTTTTTTTTTTTTTTTTTTTTTTTTTTTTTTTTTTTTTTTTTTTTTTTTTTTTTTTTTTTTTTTTTTTTTTTTTTTTTTTTTTTTTTTTTTTTTTTTTTTTTTTTTTTTTTTTTTTTTTTTTTTTTTTTTTTTTTTTTTTTTTTTTTTTTTTTTTTTTTTTTTTTTTTTTTTTTTTTTTTTTTTTTTTTTTTTTTTTTTTTTTTTTTTTTTTTTTTTTTTTTTTTTTTTTTTTTTTTTTTTTTTTTTTTTTTTTTTTTTTTTTTTTTTTTTTTTTTTTTTTTTTTTTTTTTTTTTTTTTTTTTTTTTTTTTTTTTTTTTTTTTTTTTTTTTTTTTTTTTTTTTTTTTTTTTTTTTTTTTTTTTTTTTTTTAACATCAAAAGATAACACTACATCTTCCTTAAGAAGGCCCCTAAGAATGAGACCATGGTAACGAAAAAGGGCCTGAAGGATGGGGGGCCTCTATAGGGTTCTAAAATTTGGGGGCCAGGATATGCTTGTATCTGCACAGGAGAAAACCTTCAGCAGTGGGTTCCTACCACACATCTCAAAGTTGGCCATAAACTAGAAGAGGAAAAAAGTAAGATGAGGCGACTATCAAAAAGGAGAAGATGGGGCCCCAAGACAATTAAGAAGATGCAGCCTATACCTATGGGTTTGAGTTATATATAGCGGGGGCAAATAGCAGAATGACAAAGGTGGGCTATCATGGTGGACCCACCATGGCCTGGGATTGTCTCATGAGGGGAACGCATACAGGATGTAATGCTAACAGGTAATATGTCCCCAATAATCAGGGGTGAATCTCATCTTGAGAAATACAATGGAACCATGGCAAAGGTAAAGTAAACCTCTGCTGGACTTGCAAATGGGCTTCCTTTGTGCTGGTCGCAAAGGAATAGTACCTATTGTGCACAAGTGAAGAGGGGGACTCTACAAATGCCATTTTGGGGTACAGGGTATCATGTGACACACATGCTGGGCATGTAGGGGATGTGATAGAGACCCCCTCATCCTTGCGGGAGGGCTGCAGCGGTGTGTCTATGTAAAGGGGTCCTCAGCTTGGCCCCTCAGATCTTCATGCTTGTGCTCATACTCGTTCCTGTTTTATGATTGCAGATTGGACATTGCAATTGTGGCATGAGGCTAAAGCTAAAGACTTATGACAGTCTCCCAGCACCTGTTTGGGGACCTTACAAAGGCAGTGCCTGAGAAGGTTGATGGAAGCACAAGCCTCCCTGCAACATACTCTTGTCACTCAAGAATTGGGCCAGCAGGTTGTCACATAGAGAAATCTTGTGGGCCTGGTTCTCGGGCAAAAGGCATGAGAATTTGCTACCAGTTCTATATGAAAACCCATCTGGAAGGGAAATATGCATTCCTGAGGGAGATTTTGTAACCGTTACCAAAAACATTCGATTTTTCAACATTACTTGTTGGAATTGTACAGCCAGTGATGACTTAGAGAATGAAATTGAGAATCATGATGTGGAAAAGATTAGTTTCTAGATTCCCATCCCCTCCTAGTGAATGTAATTACCCTTTGACTCACAAATCCTGGTCCCTTTGAATTCCTATAGAAGATCTGGACCTGTCCCATTCCCACCCGGATCTGAGCCAACTCTGGGGCTACACCCAAAAGCCCCTCGAGCTAAGTCTCCTATTATAAAAAGGCCACACTGAGAACCCCTCTTTGCAGGGATTTCAAATATGCTAGCCATGTGAGAACCCTCTGTCCACTGGACCCTCTGTCCAGTGCCCTCCTTATCTCTATCTTCACCTATCTCCTTACTTCCAAACCAATAATAAACCTCTTTTATCAATCTAGCTCTCGGGCCAATAAATGCTTTTATTGGGAACTCGCGCCACTACTAGACCCCATTTACCTCCGTATCCTTGTGCTGAATCCAAGGGGGTTGCAGGGGAGCTTTGCTTGACTCCCTGTACCCCAAACCTGCCACTAGACCTCAACTAAACCCTAATTTCATTTAGGTACCAGAATCAGACTTTGTTGTCATTCAAGCTCATGTCTCAATGCTTCCTGTCAAAAGTGAAAAATGCTGTCATACTAAAACTGGTCATGTGTTCAAAACCATAATAGAAACCAAGAAAACAGACCTGAGTCCATGAGAAAAAAGAGATGTGTCAGCTGTGTCGTATGAGGTATCACTGTTGGTTTCACTTGTAGCTTCACCCATCTCTCTTGCAACGTCCATATCTAATGTACAAAACAGAAAAGTACAAACTAGATAGAGAGAGGAACTAGCCTCTCGGTGGAGTTTTCCCGTAAGGCTAAGATGGGGGAACAATTGTGTCCCATGATGAAAGACTTCAGGGAAGTGTTACTAGAAATAGGAGCAGAAGTAGAATTACTAAAACTCCAGGCTGAATGACAATGTCACTACAGATATTCAAAGGATTGTGTGATCCCTTTGCTGTATAATCATACAGGAAAAGATTACAAGTGGGACAGGACCAAGAGCATTTGAATGGCTTATTTCTCAGTAACACAATGGAAGATGACAAAGAAAGTTTATGGCTAAAATCTGGCACGGAGAAGGCTTCCCATGAAGATTTAAATTCGGATAAAACTGCTGAAAAAAACACACATTGGTTTGATAAGACTTCTTCATGGAGCTTGGAATTAGAATCTTTGCTTGTCCTGTGGGTTGTAGTATTGTTATTATTGTGTTATCCTGAAATATTAGGATGCTTTTCTAGATCTTTCTCCCCTGTCTTTTCAGAGGTTGTAGCTCAAGAAAGGATTTCTTATCTAAAAGAAAAAAAGAGGGAATTGTTAGGTATGGGACTCTGCAGAAAGGGAGTACAGAGGCCACTGTGACCTTTGATGCACCATGAGTTTCCTGCCACGTTGCAGAAACACTCTTGTTGAGGAAGGAGCGGTGATGTGCTCCTGGGAAAGGGGATGAGGGTAACAGTGCAGTTGCTCATACACAGGGATGCCTTGAAGGGCCTCCCCTCTGTGAGTGAGTTGCTGAACTGGCTGGGTTGGCTCTCTTCCCATTGGCAGATACCTTGCACACGCAAAGCCCATGAGCTCTTGTCGGAATGATGACTGGGGATTGCCTGTTGTTCACACCCTGATCACACTTGCAAAAACGGCTGTCAACCATGCTGTGGCTGCATAATAAACTGGAGCTCTTTTCCCACTCTATGAGTCTCCTGCCTCATTCATCTAGCTTCTGAAAACAAAGGGTGCTAATATTTGAGCTATCAACCAGGACAGCTGCAACATAACCTATTTGGGAGTCTACCTGTGAAGGTCAAGTCAGGAACTATATGAGCAAAAGTATAAAACACTTTCCACACAAATAAAGTCAGATACAATCAATTGGAAAAATATTAAGTGCTCTTGGATAGAGGACTATAGCCTTTGCTTTATTAAACATATCAAAATTGCAACAGAGCCAAACAATAAACATTGATTAAAGGCCAAAATATTCCATGCAACATATTAAGGGAAGGCAATACAAAAATTAAATAATGACCTAAAAATCTTACATTCTATAAAGAGATACAACATGTACATAAATGAATATATACAAATAGATGGGCAAGCCTGAATGGAGTCACTAGAAGCTAGGGGATAAGGGAAATTTTCATGTAGAAGAAAGCACTTGTGCAGAGTTTTGAAGGAAACAAAAAACTCTAAGAAACAATAATATAGTAGGGGTGCATTTGAGAAATAGAAGACACAAGCATTTGGAAATTAGAGGTGGAATAATATGGGAGGAAAACAAAGAAATCCAGACTGGCATGGGATATGTGAAGGAGAGCAAAATGTAATAATAATATGACTGTAAGTTTTCTGTGCCTTGGAAGCAAATATATGAGAGTACTAAACATGAAGCCAGAAGATTAGGACTTCAGTCCTAGCTTTATTATTTACTAATTACACCCTCCCAGGGAAGTCAATTAACCTCTAGGAGTCTATTTCCTAATTTATATATGAGAAATCATGTTCTCATTACCTACTGGATTGTAGAGAGACTTAAATGAGAAAACAATTAAAAGGTACTTTGCAACAACATAAATGTGAATAATTAATATTTCCATTTTACTGTTAATGTGTATGAATAACCTTCTTTAATTTGTTGCTCATCTGGAGTATAAAAAAGTAAAACAAAGCTGATGAATAACTTTAGAAAAAGCAAAATAAAACAGAACTCCTTAATATTCTTTTGGTCTAGCACAAGATGCTTAGCACATAGCCTAGTGGGGACATAATAACTATCTAGATAGATAGATACAGATACAGATATTTGAAAGCCCTTCATATGGGAAAATATTATAGTTATTCCATTTTCCTCTAGGAAACCAAACTGAGGAACCAAGAATAACAAATAAAGAAAAGCAGATTTTAATCAATTTGAAGATTTTGTTGTTGTTAAATCATTTTCTCCTCCTATCTGAATGAACCTATTTGAAGTTATCTTGGCAGAGAAACTGAAGTACTTCACCATTTTCTTCTCCAGATAATTTTACAGGGAAGGAAACTAAGGCAAACAGGGTTAAATGATTTGCCCAGAATCACACATTTAGTAAGTGTCTGAGGCCGAGCAAAGACTGCCTAAATTAATCTACTTATTCAGTGCCACACCAATCAAACTCCCAAGAAGTTATTTAATGGATCGAGAAAAAAAAAAAAAAAAAAAAAAAAAAAAAAAAAAAAAAAAAAAAAAAAAAAAAAAAAAAAAAAAAAAAAAAAAAAAAAAAAAAAAAAAAAAAAAAAAAAAAAAAAAAAAAAAAAAAAAAAAAAAAAAAAAAAAAAAAAAAAAAAAAAAAAAAAAAAAAAAAAAAAAAAAAAAAAAAAAAAAAAAAAAAAAAAAAAAAAAAAAAAAAAAAAAAAAAAAAAAAAAAAAAAAAAAAAAAAAAAAAAAAAAAAAAAAAAAAAAAAAAAAAAAAAAAAAAAAAAAAAAAAAAAAAAAAAAAAAAAAAAAAAAAAAAAAAAAAAAAAAAAAAAAAAAAAAAAAAAAAAAAAAAAAAAAAAAAAAAAAAAAAAAAAAAAAAAAAAAAAAAAAAAAAAAAAAAAAAAAAAAAAAAAAAAAAAAAAAAAAAAAAAAAAAAAAAAAAAAAAAAAAAAAAAAAAAAAAAAAAAAAAAAAAAAAAAAAAAAAAAAAAAAAAAAAAAAAAAAAAAAAAAAAAAAAAAAAAAAAAAAAAAAAAAAAAAAAAAAAAAAAAAAAAAAAAAAAAAAAAAAAAAAAAAAAAAAAAAAAAAAAAAAAAAAAAAAAAAAAAAAAAAAAAAAAAAAAAAAAAAAAAAAAAAAAAAAAAAAAAAAAAAAAAAAAAAAAAAAAAAAAAAAAAAAAAAAAAAAAAAAAAAAAAAAAAAAAAAAAAAAAAAAAAAAAAAAAAAAAAAAAAAAAAAAAAAAAAAAAAAAAAAAAAAAAAAAAAAAAAAAAAAAAAAAAAAAAAAAAAAAAAAAAAAAAAAAAAAAAAAAAAAAAAAAAAAAAAAAAAAAAAAAAAAAAAAAAAAAAAAAAAAAAAAAAAAAAAAAAAAAAAAAAAAAAAAAAAAAAAAAAAAAAAAAAAAAAAAAAAAAAAAAAAAAAAAAAAAAAAAAAAAAAAAAAAAAAAAAAAAAAAAAAAAAAAAAAAAAAAAAAAAAAAAAAAAAAAAAAAAAAAAAAAAAAAAAAAAAAAAAAAAAAAAAAAAAAAAAAAAAAAAAAAAAAAAAAAAAAAAAAAAAAAAAAAAAAAAAAAAAAAAAAAAAAAAAAAAAAAAAAAAAAAAAAAAAAAAAAAAAAAAAAAAAAAAAAAAAAAAAAAAAAAAAAAAAAAAAAAAAAAAAAAAAAAAAAAAAAAAAAAAAAAAAAAAAAAAAAAAAAAAAAAAAAAAAAAAAAAAAAAAAAAAAAAAAAAAAAAAAAAAAAAAAAAAAAAAAAAAAAAAAAAAAAAAAAAAAAAAAAAAAAAAAAAAAAAAAAAAAAAAAAAAAAAAAAAAAAAAAAAAAAAAAAAAAAAAAAAAAAAAAAAAAAAAAAAAAAAAAAAAAAAAAAAAAAAAAAAAAAAAAAAAAAAAAAAAAAAAAAAAAAAAAAAAAAAAAAAAAAAAAAAAAAAAAAAAAAAAAAAAAAAAAAAAAAAAAAAAAAAAAAAAAAAAAAAAAAAAAAAAAAAAAAAAAAAAAAAAAAAAAAAAAAAAAAAAAAAAAAAAAAAAAAAAAAAAAAAAAAAAAAAAAAAAAAAAAAAAAAAAAAAAAAAAAAAAAAAAAAAAAAAAAAAAAAAAAAAAAAAAAAAAAAAAAAAAAAAAAAAAAAAAAAAAAAAAAAAAAAAAAAAAAAAAAAAAAAAAAAAAAAAAAAAAAAAAAAAAAAAAAAAAAAAAAAAAAAAAAAAAAAAAAAAAAAAAAAAAAAAAAAAAAAAAAAAAAAAAAAAAAAAAAAAAAAAAAAAAAAAAAAAAAAAAAAAAAAAAAAAAAAAAAAAAAAAAAAAAAAAAAAAAAAAAAAAAAAAAAAAAAAAAAAAAAAAAAAAAAAAAAAAAAAAAAAAAAAAAAAAAAAAAAAAAAAAAAAAAAAAAAAAAAAAAAAAAAAAAAAAAAAAAAAAAAAAAAAACGCAGATGTCCCTCTCCTGGGCCAGAGGGGGACAACCCTGAATGGCCTCCCCCCCCCGCCTTGGCCCCGCCCTGCTCCTGTGTCTGTCCCCATTTACAGCCTCTCAAAGGCTCCCCTGACCCAAAGCCCAAAATGGGAGAAGAAATGAGGAAATGGGAACTGAAATCCAGCACAGAGACAATGGCGACATCTAGCGGGCAAGAAGCAAAAGGCAGCCCAGTGCACTCCATCTTCCCTTCCCAAGGCTGTGCTACAGCCAGAGACCGAGGAGACGGGGGAGGGAAGGAGGCTGTCCCGTTACGGGGGAGGAGGAGACCCTGTTACCCCGGCAGAGAAGAGGCAGGCAGGACGGCCCCGGCGGCCACTTACTCGGATCACAGAAATTGGCTTTAGGAGGAGAAAGCAGGGGCCTGAGGGTGACGGCTGACAATCCCACCTTTGACCTGCTGTATAATTGGCCATATTAATAATCAAATTAACAAAAACCATATGATCATCTCAATAGATGCAGAAAAAGCATTTATCAAATTCGTGCCCAACATCATAACCCACATCAATAATGCTTACCAGTTCTACGTTTCAATATTGCAACAATAGCCCCAAATAACTTAATGAGCAACCTTACAATTTTCCTGAGTGATAGAACATAATCTATCATAAAGATGGGCAAGAAGCTCAGCTGGATATCCATTTTTTTTCCTGAGGCAATTGGGGTTAATTGACTTGCCTAGGGTCACTTATATTATCTCAGATAATGTAGAAAAATAAATAAATTAAATCAAAAGCCATCACCAGAAAGTATAGTCTATGAAGGGGAAAGGGGAAAATTGAGCATAGAGATAATTTGTCAAATGCTGTAGTCAGAGCATAGCCATCCACAGGGTGTGAATTCTAGTCTCAGCAGCTGGGATTTGGGTCAAGTCACTCAACCTTTCTGAGCTATTGGCCTGAGTTGGGTACATAGTGAGAAGGAAGGCATTTTCTGTATTGTCATAGGATTATTTGTGCAGGAAGCTCATTAGAAATTAAATCATCCCTGGGATGTGAGCTAATATGATTTTTAAATGACTGATTATGGACATTTAATGGCTAGCTGGAGAAACACAAAATAACTGAGTTTCTATTCTACTGATGGAGAGAAGAGGATATTACTATGTCATTTCTGTTATTTGTTTGATGGTTTGTCTTTTTTTTTTTTTTTTTAGAAAGTTCAGACTTGAAATAAAGGAAAGTACTTTATCAGAACTAAGTCTTTCTGTGATAGAAACTCAGAAGTCAAGACTCGTCACTGATGGTCCTCATAAAGATATGTGATACACTTGAGAAAATCCACAGTGTAGAGAAATCTTATGAGCATAATCAAAGTGGAAAAGTTTTCACAGAAAGGTTGGCTCTTAGTAGACATAAGAGCAAGGGTCCTCAAATTTTTTAAATAGGGGGCCAATGCACTGTCCCTCAGACTGTTGGAGGGCTGGACTATAGTAAAAACAAAAACTTTGTTTTGTGGGCCTTTAAATAAAGAAACTTCATAACCCTGGGTAAGGGGGATAAACCTCTTCAGCTGCCGTATCTGGCCTGTGGGCCATAGTTTGAGGACCCCTGCATAAGAGAATCCACATTAGAGAGAAACCTTTTGAATGTAACCAATGTGGAAAGGTACTTACTATATATCACAAAATCTATGCTGGGGAGAAATCTTATGAATGTAACCAATATGGAAAGATTTTTACAATAAAGGAATTAACCTGCTCTACATGAGAGAATCCACAGTGGAGAGAAATCTTATAAATGTAATATAGAAAGCCTTTTAGACATAAGGGAACTCACTTTACATCAGGGAATATGCAATAGAGAGAAATCTTATGAATGTAACCAACATCTAAAGGGTTTTATTAAAAAAATTGGATTGGTTCTTCCAAATCTATGAAGAATGTTAAAAGCTTTAAAATGCCAGATCTAAACAAAAAATTTGATCTCCAACCATAGGACTCAAGAGAAGCAGATAAAGGTAAAAGGAACTCTTGAAAACTGTATTTCTGTTATGGATATACATAAAGATTACATGTATAATTTGATTTTACTGATATAAAAAAGGGAAGTAGAAATGGAAAGGGGATAATGTCAGAAAAAGGGATAAAGGGTGGGGGGAATAAAAAGAGGGAAACTACATCCCACAAAGAGGCAAAGGAAACATATCATACCTGAGGGAATTTAGGAGGGGGGGAACATTGCATGAATCTTACTCTCATCAGAATTGGCTCAAAGAGAAAATAATTTACATATTTGGTTTACAGAGAAACTTCTCTCACCTTGTTAAAAAGAGGGAGAGGAAAAGGGAAAAGGAAAAGAGTAATAAGGGAAGGTACAAGAAAGGGGAAGAGATTCAAAGGGGGCAGGGAGGGATCCTAAAGAAAGTGAGCAGTGGGACACAAGTGGGGCCCGTAAGTTTAAAACTGGAAAAGAGGGTTAGGGGGGCAAAAAAAGAAAAGCAGAATCTGGGGATAATAAAATGGCAAGAAATATGGAATTAGTCGTTTTAACCATAAATGTGAATGGGATGAACTCTCCCATTAAGCAGAGGCGGATAGCAGACTGGATCAAAAGTCAAAACCCTACAATATGTTGTTTACAGGAAACACATTTAAAGCAGGGAGATACAGACACAGTAAAGGTAAAAGGCTGGAGCAGAATCTATTATGCTTCACGTGAAGTCAAAAAAGCAGGGGTAGCCATCCTTATCCTTAGATCATGCAAAAGTAAAAATTGATCTAATTAAAAAGAGGTAAGGAAGGAAACTATATCTTGCTAAAGGGTAGCATACACAATGAAGGATAAACATATATGCACCAAGTGGTATAGCAACTAATTTCCTAAAGGAGAAGTTAAGAAAGTTGCAAGAAGAAATAGACAGCAAAGCTATAATAGTGGGAGATCTCAACCTTGCACTCTCAGAATTAGATAAATCAAACCACAAAACAAATAAGAAAGAAATTAAAGAGGTAAATAGAATATTAGAAAAATTAGGTATGATAGATCTTTGGAGAAAACTGAATGGTGACAGAAAGGAGTACACTTTCTTCTCAGCAGTCCATGGAACCTATACAAAAATTGATCATATATTAGGACATAAAGAACTCAAAATTAAATGTAGGAAGGTAGAAATAGTAAAGGCTTTCTTTTCAGATCATGATGCAATAAAAACTACATTCAGCAAAAAGTTAGGGGTAAACAGACCAAAAAGTAATTGGAAGCTAAATAGTCTCATCTTAAAGAATGATTGGGTGAAACAGCAAATTATAGACACAATTAATAATTTCACTCAAGATAATGACAACAATGAGATATCCCACCAAAATTTGTGGAATGCTGCCAAAGCGGTAATAAGGGGAAATTGTATATCCTTAGAGGCTTACTTGAATAAAATAGAGAAAGAGAAGAACAATGAATTGGGCTTGCAACTTAAAAAGCTAGAAAAAGACCAAATTTTAAATCCCCCCAAAAAAACTATTGAACTAATAAATAAAACTAAACCTTGGTTTTATGAAAAAACCAATAAAATAGATAAACCTTTGGTAAAGCTGATTAGAAAAAGGAGAGAGGAAAACCAAATTATTAGTCTTAAAAATAAAAAGGGAGAACTTTCCATCAATGAAGAGGTAATTAAAGAAATAATAAGGAGTTACTTTGCCCAACTTATGCCAATAAATTTAATAATCTAAGTAAAATGGATGATTAGCTCCAAAAATATAGGCTTCCCAGATTAACAGAGGAGGAAGTAAATTGCTTAAATAGTTCCATTTGAGAAAAATAGAACAAGCTACTAATCAACTCCCTATGAAAAAATCCCCAGGACCAGATGGATTTATATGTGAATTCTATCAAATATTTAAAGAACAATTAGCCCCAATCTTATATAAACTATTTGAAAAAATAGGGAATGAAGGAGTCCTACGAAATTCCTTTTATGACATAGACGTGATACTGATACCTAAAGCAGATTGGTCTATAATTTTATTTCTCTGTTTTCAACCTATCTCCCTAATGAATATTGATGCTAAAATATTAAATATTAGCAAAAAGACTACAGAAAATCATACCCACAATAATATACCATGATCAAGTAGGATTTATACCAGGAATGCAGGGCTGGTTCAATATTAGGAAAACTATCAGTATAATTGGCCATACTAATAATCAAATTAACAAAAACCATATGATCATCTCAATAGATGCAGAAAAAGCATTTGATAAAATCCAACCTCCATTCCCATTAAAAACACTTGAGAGTATAGGAATAAATGGATTTTTCCTTGAAATAATCAGTAGCATCAATTTAAAACCATCAGTAAGCATCATATGTAATGGGGACAAACTGCAACCATTCCCAATAAGCTCAGGAGTGAAAGAAGGTTGCCTACTATCACCATTACTATTCAATATTATATTAGAAATGCTAGCTTTGGCAATAAGAGTTGAGAAAGAGATTAAAGGAATTAGAGCAGGTAATGAGGAAACCAAATTATCACTCTTTGCTGATGACATGATGGTATACTTAGAGAACCCCAGAGATTCTACTAAAAAGTTATTAGAAATAATCCACGCCTTTAGCAAAGTTGCAGGATACAAAATAAACCCACATAAATCCTCAGCATTCTTATATATTACTAACAAAATGCAACAGTTAGAGTTACAAAGAGAAATTCCATTTAAATTTGTAACTACTGATAGTATAAAATACTTAGGAATCTATCTGCCAAGGGAAAATCAGAAACTTTATGAGCAAAACTACAAAACACTTTCCACACAAATTAAGTCTGATCTAATCAATTGGAAAAATATTAAATGCTCTTGGATAGGGTGAGCAAATATAATGAAGATAACAATGCTACCTAAACTAATCTATTTATTTAGCACTATACCAATCAGACTCCCAAAAAACTATTTTAATAATCTAGAAAAAATAACAACAAAGTTCATATGGAAAAACAAAAGGTCAAGAATTTCAAGGGAATTAATGAAAAAAAAAATCAAATGAAGGTGGCCTAGCTGTACCAGATCTAAAATTATATTATAAAGCAGCAGTTACCAAAATCATTTGGTATTGACTAAGAAATAGACTAGTTGATCAGAGGAATAGGTTAGGTTCAAAGGACAAAACAATCAATAACTTTAATACTCTAGTGTTTGACAAACCCAAAGACCCCAGCTTTTGGGATAAGAACTCATTGTTTGACAAAAATTTCAGGGAAAATTGGAAACTAGTATGGCAAAAACTAGGCATTGACCCACACTTAACACGTACACCAAGATAAGGTCAAAATGGGTTCATGATCTAAGCATAAAGAATGAGGTTATAAATAAATTAGAGGAACATAGGATAGTTTACCTCTCTGACCTATGGAAGAGGAAGGAATTTATGACCAAAGAAGAACTAGAGATCATTATTGATCACCAAATAGAAAATTCTGATTATATCAAACTGAAAAGTTTTTGTACAAACAAAACTAATACAGACAAGATGAGAAGGGAAGCAATAAACTGGGAAAACATTTTTACAGTCAAAGGTTCTGATAAAGGTCTCTTTTCCAAAATATATAGAGAATTGACTTTAATTTATAAGAAATCAAGCCATTCTCCAATTGATAAATGGTCAAAAGATATGAACAGACAATTCTCAGACAAAGAAATTGAAACTACTTCTAGCTATATGAAAAGATGCTCCAAGTCATTATTAATCAGAGAAATGCAAATCAAGACAGCTCTGAGATACCACTACACACCTGTCAGATTGGCTAGAATGACAGGGAAAGATAATGCGGAATGTTGGAGGGGATGTGGGAAAACTGGGACACTGATACATTGTTGATGGAATTATGAATACATCCAGCCATTCTGGAGAACAATTTGAAACTATGCTCAAAAAGTTATCAAACTGTGTATACCCTTTGATCCAACAGTGCTACTACTGGGCTTATATCCCAAAGAAATTATAAAGAAGGGAAAAAGAAGGAGGAAAAAAAGGGGAAAAGAATGTTTACGGCAGCCCTCTTTGTAGTAGCCAGAAACTGGAAACTGAGTGGATGCCCATCAATTGGAGAATGACTAAATAAATTGTGGTATATGAATATTATGGAATATTATTGTTCTGTAAGAAGTCACCAACAGGATGATTTCAGAAAGGCCTGGAGAGACTTACACGAACTGATGCTGAGTGAAGTGAGCAGGACCAGGAAATCATTATATACTTCAACAATAATATTATATGATGATCAATTCTGATGGACCTGGCCATCCTCAGCAATGAAATGAACCAAATCAGTTCCAATAGAGCAGTAATGAATTGAACCAGCTATACCCAGCGAAAGAACTCTGGGAGACGACTATGAACCACTACATAGAATTCCTAATCCCTCTATGTTTGTCCACCTGCATTTTTTATTTCCTTCATAGGCTAACTGTATACTACTTCAAAGTCTGATTCTTTTTGTGCAGCAAAATAACTGTTTGGACATGTATACTTATATTGTATTTAATTTATACTTTAACATATTTAACATGTATTGGTCAACCTGCCCTCTGGGGGAGGGGATAGGGGGAAGGAGGAGAAAAATTGGAAGAAAAGGTTTGGCAATTGTCAATGCTGTAAAATTACCCATGCATATAACTTGTAAATAAAAAGCTATATTTTTTTAAAAAGCATTAAAATAAGGACAAAAATGACTCAGGTAGAGAACACTGGAACAAGAGGTGTTAGTGTTGATGCCTTCCATATTTAGACTTCTTTAGCTATAACGCTACATGAGAAAGGAAAAACAAAAGATGACTAGGGATAGCAGACGGCTTCTTAGCTATATTGGATTCTTCTTTTCCACCCAATCACCTACTTGCAAGACAACATGGTATAAGGGAAAGATCACTACATTTGGACTCAGAAGACATGGGCTGATATTCTAGTACTGCTCTTAGAACTTCTTCAAGTAAACAAGCATTAAGTGCCTGTTACATGCCAGCCCTTGGGTTAAGCACCAGGAAACCAAGAGAGTTGCAAAGGGTATCCTCTGCACCTAGGGAGATGATAGACTGGTGGCATTGACAACACTAACAACTAGACAGAAGCCCACTAGGGACCAGATAGTGCCTCACTAAATCTCTGTATCAATATTATCTTGCTTTATCCTCATGCGAACACATTTTACAGAGAAAGACACTGAGATAAACAGAGAATCTGGGACTTGATTATCAAGTTTCTGAGTTAATATTAAAACTCAGGTCTTCACGTCTCAAGGCCTACCAGTCTATCTATTGCACCATCATCTGTATTCTGATTTTGAAACAGAATATCATAACAGTGTTCACACATGTGCGAGGTCAAGAAACAGAAGAAAAAAATGGACAAACTCCGACTTAGAGATAGAAATTCATTGTTTTAAACTCTAACCAACTAAAAGCTAATTACAATTAAAAAGGTTTATGTTCCTATTGATTCATGCTGTTCATTAGGTTAAATGACACATGCCCTCAAAGGCAATTGCAAATAGTGCTTTGTGTTGTTGGGGTATTTTTTTTAAATAACGTTTATATACAAACAACTTTGAAAGGATAGAACTTTTTCTCAACATTATCTTATTTTTCCAAATACATATAAAGAGTTTTTAACATTTATTTTTGTGTGTCTGTGTTCCAATTTTTTTTTCTTTCTCTCCCCTATCTCCCCACTCCCTAAGACAAGTAATCTGATATAGATAAAACATGTGTAATCCTTTTAAACATATTTCCATATTTGTCATGTGTGAAAAACATCAGACCCAAAGGGAAAAATATGAGGAAGAAAAAGCAGGCAAACAAAGGTGAAAACACTGTTCTTTGATCCATGTTCCATCTAAATAGTTCTCTCTCCAAATGATGATGGCATTTATCAAAAAACAGAAATTCTTTAGATATAACTTTGTTTTTTCATCCACTAGTATCATCCAATTTAAGTGCGCATGAAACTTACTCTAAATTCATCTTTGTAATAGGGGAGCTAATGGGACTTTGAGATGATTGGTTCTGCCCATTTCAGATTTTTCTTTTTATCTATGAAAATAGAAAGTAATTGAGTGTATGTTCTGTTGATGGAAGGAGAGAGATAAAATACATATGGATCTATAGTGTTTTATTGGTTTTATTATTGGGCTTTTTTTTAGTAGGAGAGATCAGACTGGAAATGAAGGAAACTATTGCAAAGCTAAGACTTTCTTTGGTAAAAACTCATGAACAAATCTCATGAGTGATGATCTGTAAAGGGCTGAAACTCTGAGTTGATGCACTGAGGTTTGACAACCAAACACTTAAGGCTAATTACCGATTGGGCAATACTCTATTAGCATATGCTTGGAAAATGGCCCTTCTGACTATACTGTGCTGATTCAATCTTTTCGTGTATACAGAGAATTGTAGGAGGGATTAGGGGTCCCTTTGGAGACCAAAGTCACTGGTGATAGACAAAGAGAAGGAAGGTTGTGGAGATGCGTCCATCCTGTTCACTTCTATCCTTAAAGATCAAGGACTATTGCTTATCCTTACTTGGCTTATTCTAAGGCATCCAGGGTGCTAATTCGGTCTTCACAATGATCCCTGTGATTTCACATGGAAAGAAATCTTTGGTACACATGCGAGAATCCACCTTAAAGAGAAGCATTATGATTGCAAACAATATGGAAAGACTTTTACCTGGAGGGTTAGTTTTAGGGCACATCACAGAATCCCCACTGTAGAGAGACCTTTAAAAGGTAATTGAGGAGGAAAGACTTTACACCAAAGAAAAATCTTGTTAAACATCACAGAATTTACACTACAGAAACCTTATGAATGTAACTGATGTGGAAAAGTTTTTACACAGAGAAATAATTTTATTGTACATCAGAGAATTCATGGGAGATACAGGAATCATATCTTACCTAGATGATGAAAGGTATTAAGAAAATTAGAGAGAATAGAATACAGAGCTCAGCAGAAAATTCACTCAGGGAACAAGCCATCTATGAACACAAAGTAGAAAGGCTTTCAGCCAGAGATCATCTCTTATCCTCTCCTCAGAAGATCTATAATGAAAAAAAAAAAAAAAAAAAAACAACCACTCCAAAACCTTAGAAATGTACTCACTGAGGACATACCTTTCTTTAGGACATGGAAGTCACTGGTGAAGGTTAAATTGTGTATGTGATTATAACAGAATGGTAAAATAAGGCAAATAATTCATACCTCACCTTCCAGGTTGTCCTCCCCCATCAAAAGAGAGAGAGAGAGAGAGATAATAGGTTCATAAATTGAAGAACTGAGTGAGAGAATTATCTGGTTGATCTCAGAAATAGAGGGAGAAACTTCTCAGTAATGTGAGAGAATTTCTATCTTATGGTCTACCTCCAACAATCCTGATGATAGGGAAGGAATTCCCTGGACAGCTTGAGACAGAGCAAAACCATCATGCAAAAATTAAATTAAATTAAATTAAAAAGCATCCATAAAACATGGAATAAAATTTTTAAAAGGCAAAGCTGGCAAAAGCTTTGGCAATTTTTATCTAAAAAGCTTCCCATGTTTGCTCTTCTCTGCCAGCCTGGAAGGGGAAAAAATTCAATTTCATATAAGAGGCATCTGTGGTACTTGTCACATGCACTCTACAAGCCAATGAATGGCTTAAGTGTGGAGGACAGCACTCCCATCAGAGTACTGGTTTCCCAATCAGAGATCAACATGTTGGACATAAGGAGCTATTCAAAAGGCCCTATGGGAGTCAAGTGTGTCAGAAAAGTCCAGCTTTACCAGGAAAGACAAACAGTGCTAGGAAGAAAGGGTTTAAATCAGAATGATTTGGTTCTCAATCACAGCCAATGCCAACTTCTTGCTCCCTTGTCACTAAGTTGATTGCAGAAATTCGAGTTGGAAGGGGCTTCAGAGGCAGTTTACTCCAAACTCACACCTGCACAGGAATCTCCAAAAACATTTCTGCTTGAAATCCTATTAGGAAGGCAGCCCATGATTTAGGACACTGCCCATCACTTCAGGCTGAAATCTGCTCCTTGCGACTTAGACTCACTGCTCCTAGGAATTCTTTCTGGATGTCAGGTTGAACAAGTGTGAGCCATCTTAGACCTTTTAATCTTTCAGCTATTTAGAGTAATTCTTGTTGCCAACCAAGTTTTCTCCTCTTCAGGAGAAACAATCTCAGTTCTGTCAACTGATCCTCATTGGGCATGTTCTCCATCGTATTTGTAGCCCTTCTTGGGACCTATTCTAATTTGTCACTACTTCTTGAGGATGACCTCCAGTTTGTCACTGATAGAAATAGCTATCTTGTTTGTCCCTATTCATTTCCTTCTTATTTCTTCCATTAGACTATGAGTCACTTCAAAGCAGAGACTCTCTTTTGCCATTCTCTGTGTTCCCAGTGCCAAGTTCAGTGCCTGACATATAGTAGGCATTTAATAAATGCTTGTTAATTGAGACTCATGAATTATGGTGCCTGGAAATGAACACAATATTTCAGATGCGGTCTGACCAATGCAGGCAAGGTTCAACTCGATCATCACTTCTATGTTCAAAGAGTGAATATCAGAAATTCTTCATCCCTCTTCTTTAAGAATTTGACTTTTCTGCACAATGATTGTTGTGTGTCTGAGGGCAGAATACAATTTATATTTTAGTATCTTTGGAGGGGAGGAAAGTGGGATGGCATAAATTAGGCCCATATTTCCCTATTATTATCAATTTTTGCAGAATAAAAATCTAATTGATTATTGCTTCTTTCATAATAAATGCATCAAAATTCCTTTAAAAGTAGAATTGACCAAAAGGAAAAGGAGTTTAAAAAACTAACAGAAAAAAATAGATCCAGGAAAGATCATTTGACAATTATTAAACTACCTGAAAACTATTATCCACAAAAAGAACCTAGATTACATCCTTCAAGGAATCATCAAGGAAAACTACTCTGATATCCTAGAATCAATTGAGTGTTCCTCTCAGTTAAATGCACAATTTCAGTTTTCCTTTGTTATTTTCAAAAATTCTGAGCCAAGTTTAAATGTGCAGTACTCTCATAAAATGTTTTAATGTAAAATGAATTGCTATCTCAGCATCTCCTGCAAATCATTTCACATAAGAAAATTGATTATGTTCTATACTATTATCTGTCCTAATTCAATTCTAGGGTTGCCAGCCAGGATGATACCATTTCTAGATATGTTGTATGTATGTATTTTGTACAATTAGAGTAGATTTATTTCTATCACTTTTTATTTCTGCAAGATCCAGGGAGAAAGCAAATTCAAGAGGAAAAGAATAGTTGTTACCAATTCACATTTCAGATTTTCAACTGCATTGTTCCTATCCCATAATACTAATAGTCTTTAACCATTTATGCTGTTTT
Organism: Antechinus flavipes; assembly: GCF_016432865.1. Taxonomy (NCBI): domain Eukaryota; kingdom Metazoa; phylum Chordata; class Mammalia; order Dasyuromorphia; family Dasyuridae; genus Antechinus; species Antechinus flavipes. Next base: position 902,089 of record NC_067399.1, read on the forward strand.
CCCCCATGTACGAATTACTGTTCTTTGTTCTAGGCTTTAAAATGGGGAGAGGGGAGACAGATTGCCTTTCATTCCCCATGTCTTTAAACTCCATAGGATAAACCAGTGGCCCTTTTTATCAGTAAATTCATGCATATCTAATAAGCTACTAGTGTTCAGAGATTTGTACCTCAGTTCATTTGTTTTTACTTGTGACAAGTAAGCTCAGTCATCTTTACACCACCCATGCAATCTTTCCTGAAGGAAGGTTTTACCTACACAATCTATGCATAGAAATTATGATCATCAAATTTGTATTGTTCTGGTTAGCTTTCTGGAGGGAATAGCCTTTGTTTCAGCAGAATAATCACCATGAGAATGGTCAAGAATAAAGTCCAACGCTTTTATCATCTCCTTCACAGTCTGTCTCCTTCTCCTGGGGCCCGGCTTGTTTTCTGGAGGCCTTCACACGGTCCTTGGTCTCAGTGGAGAAATGAAGCAGGACAGGACAGCCACTAGGATGGTGGGAGATGAACTGTCTCTCTCCCACTCCTTTTTGGCTCTTATATACTCTTCTATTATAAGTTCATCATCATAGGTGTCAATCTTGTAGAATTATATTAAGTATTAAGTACATGTAAACTAGAGAATCATTATATTAATTCCACTGAGTTAACACCTTGTTTCAAGTATACTTCTCCAGAGTTCTGCTCTTCACACAAATTAAGCAAGATTGAACTACAATCTCATCTGATATGCTATTCAATCATTTCACCTGGGTCTGACTCTGTGACTCCATTGTGGGAAGGGAGTTCTTGGCAAATGTACTGGAGTGGTTTGTTATTTCCTTCTCCAGTTCATTTTACAGATGAGGAAATGGAGGCAAATAGGGTTGAGTAACTTGGCCAAGTTCACATACCCAGTAAGTATCTGAGTAGTATTTGAACTCATAATTCCAAGTCCAGGGCTCTATGCACTATGGCACCACCTAGCTCCCCCAGTTTTACCTTAAAGGAGGCTGTAAGTTTATAGAACATTGGTTATTGTCAACTCATTCATTCATGTCCAAAACTTTGACAACATGGTCAATAACATAGCAGGCCCTTCTGTCCTCTACTCTCTCTCAAAGACCAACCAAATCCACGGTTTCCATGACACCATTATCCTCTGCCTTCACCTTCTTTTTTCCTTCTGTCTATACCGACATCAAGGTGTTTTCTAACGAATCCTCTTTTCTCATTATCTGGTCAAATTATTTCAGCTTCAGCATTTGACTATTCAGAGAATAGCCTGACTTAATTTCTTTAGGTATTGACTGATTTCACTTCTCTACTGTCCAAGGCACTCTCCAAGATCTTCTCCAGTACCACGGTTTGCTGGAACTCGGTTTTCCTGGTTCTGTCACACTCACAGCCATAGTTCTGGAAAGCCCATGACTTTGATTATGGACTTTTGCTGGCAACGGGATTCCTCTACTTGAACGTGTTGTCCAGAGTTGCCATAGCTCTCCTTCAAAGGAGCAAGCATCTTTTCACTCCAGGGAGACACTTGCCATCAGCAGTGATCTTTTAAACCAATGATATAAATCAGACACTGCGCCCATTTCTTCTCCTTCTATTTAACTGAAAGTCATGGTACCAGTTGCCAAGATCTTAGTAGGATAGATAGATAGATAGATAGACAGACAGACAGATAGACAGGTAAATAGAGGGATGGATGGAGAAAGAAAGAGAGAGAGGGAGGGAGGGAGAGAGAAGTAAAAGTTTTAACTTTAAAAGTTTAAAGTTTGTTTTTTCATGGAATAAAACAAGCATTTTCACAATAGTACAATAAAAAAGATGATTGAATATGAAATTGAATCTGCTATATAAAATTTAATACTCCTTTTAAAATGACAAGAAGTTGTCATGCATTTTTCTTTCCCTTCCTCACCATACAAATGGGTACTATTAGATACAAATAGGTATATATCTATGAATTATGCTATACATTTCATTTTTTTGTTTTTCTCCAGATCTATATAGAATCTCACTTCATATGTCCTTTATAGTTAATTTGAATATTTATAAAAGCCAAAATAATTTCTTCACTCAAAGTGATTCTTGGAACAATGTTGCTATCATCACATACAATGTTGTCTTGGTTTGACTCATTTCAGCTTTCTGTACTTTAATACACTCTTCTGTACTTTGTCCTAGGTTTTCATGCTTTTCTAAAATCTGGAGTATATTGTTATATCACAATAGTATTTCATCACAAGCATATACCACAATTTGGTCACTCATGCCCCATTTGATGAGCATCCTTGAAATTTCCAGTTCTTAACCACCATAAAAAATACTGCAATAGCTAGATAGTGCAGTGGATAGAGCACCAGTCCTGAAGTTGGGAGGACCGAGGTTCAAATCCGGCCTCTGACACTGAGCACTTCCTAGCTGTATGACCCTGGGCAAGTCATTTAACTCCAATTGCCTCAGGGGGAAAAAAAAACTGCTATGAACATTTTAGAACATGTTTTTCCCTCATCATGTAAAGCATAGTAATGTTCAACCTGGTAATTCTGGTTTCAAGGAATAATTTACAGGGAAAGGCTCCTTCTATAGACCCAGCAAATCTAAACATATTAGTCATTTCAGAAAATATTTCTTAATAATTTTCATAAGCTAAGGGAGAGTTTAGCATGTCCCCTTTACCATTATATCATTTTAGCCAATTTGGTAGATGTAAAATGACATTTCAAGGAAATTTTAATCTGCATATATTATCAGTGATGATTTAGAGTCTTTTTACAAATGACTATAACTTGTTTGGCTTTCTTTTCTTTTCTTTTTTTTTTGAAAAACTGCCCATTTGTTTTATTTATTAGGGAAATGACTTGTATTCTCATAGATGTAACAAAGTTCTTTTTACCATTTGAATTTCCCTCTTATTTTTACTCTCTTATTCCTATAAGGTATCTACCTTCTTTACTTTTGCCAATCAGTAAGTATCATTATTTGTTTCTAAAGAAAGTATACCCAAATAAACACTCAAATTGTAAAGCATTGTAATCCCACTTTGGATTAGCTCTATTCATCATAGTAAAGGAATGATTGCATGATCCTCTAGAGATAATTTTATCATTAGCAGCACCTCATACACAATGTTTTCCACCCAATTCCAAAGAAAAATTAGAATGTAATAAATGATACTATGGATTTGTAATATGAAATAGTTATTGACACTCAAATGACACTCATTGTATTATGCCATGCATCTATCAACCCTGGCTATCAACCCGGTTCTCCAAAGCCTCCACAGTTGTGAATCCCAGCATACTACAGAAACTAAAGGAATGTTTTGTTATTACAATCTTTATCTTTGTATAGAGCTGACTGGCTCAGGGAAAGACCAACATAACCCAGAAAGAGATTTATATGCAGAGGTCATAAAACTAATTTACTAATGCAGATGTTGCTTGTGAAAACTTTTTTTTAAGCAATAACCTTGTGCTTAGAAAATATATATTTCATATACAGAATGAAATAAATCAAAGGTAAGCAATTAGAAGTCAGATGTGAAGGACGGGCTAGCTCCCTGGAGGCCTCAGAATCAGCCAGAGTCAGGATAATCAAAAGTCCTTGATCTATAGGTGTAGAAGCAAAGGAGATGGACAAGTCTGCCACAAGCTCTCCACAACCTCCCTTCTCTTGTCCACCTTCAAAGTGATACTTTGTGGCTCATCTCACTCCACCCCCAATCCCTCCTTACAATTCTCTTAACCTCAAGCACTGAGCCAGCATTAACTGTGAGAAGAGAAATTCCAAACATGCTAATAGAGTTATTGTCCAAAAGGTAATTAGCCTAAAGTGCTCGGTTGACTGATTCCAGTGCACCTATTCAGAGTTTCAGCCCTTTACATCAGAGGATGCACCTGCCTCTCAGTCTGCTTGGATCCTTATCGACCTCCCACATGACACATCGACTTTGCTGGTCAGAATTCGATGCCCACAGTCACTATTAGGTGGCTCCATAACAAGTGGCATCAAAATGGGGCACAAAGCACAAGAAACGAGCAGCAGCACTCGAGCTGTTCATGGGAAGCATCCTTTGGTAATCCTTCGTGAGGAAGGAGACTGAGGAAGAGACTTTAAAATTTTCAGTCAGAGTAATTAAAGTGGGTCAAAGTTATGTCAAAGGGCTGAACCAAAAGACTTAAAAAAAACTTTTAGTGAAAGTGATAGAGGAACAAGAGCCTGTTAAGCTTCCTTTAATTTATCCTCCTTTGCCTAAGGAAAAGAGGTGTGTCTTATCTACTAATACTAATTATGAGTGTAAAGAAATGTAGCCTCCACTGCTAGCAGAGGCTCTTATGTGCCATCACTCAGAAGAATTAATGTCTCCACTAGAAAAAGGACTCAAGAAAGCAAGAGAGAAGGGCTATATATGTTATGATTTAGGAATTGCCAAATGTCTGGTCATAGGAAGATCTGACCCCCAAAACTCATGAGCCAGAGAAGGATGGATCAGCCTTTTGATGTGGGCATTCTTAGAAAATTAAAAGCAGCCTGCTCTGATTCCAGTCCTATTGTTGTTAGAGCAAATTGCATATGAGATATTGACTCCTAATGATTGGGAAACATTGGCAAAGACTTCTTTGGAGCCAGGCAATTATATGATGTGGTTCACAGAATACATTGATAAATGCAAAGATCAAGTGAGAATTAATGCCAGCATCTGGAATTATACCTAAAAAGTTATCAAACTGTGCATACCCTTTGATCCAGCAGTGTTTCTACTGGGCTTATACCCCAAAGAAATACTAAAGAAGGGAAAGGGACCTGTATGTGCCAAAATGTTTGTGGCAGCCCTGTTTGTAGTGGCTAGAAACTGGAAATTGAATGGATGCCCATCAATTGGAGAATGGCTGGGTAAATTGTGGTATATGAACGTTATGGAATATTATTGTTCTGTAAGGAATGACCAACAGGATGAAGACAGAGAGACTTGGAGAGACTTACAGGAACTGATGTTGAGTGAAATGAGCAGAACCAGGAGATCATTATACACTTCGACAACAATATTGTATGAGGATGTATTCTGATGGAAGTGGATTTCTTTGACAAAGAGACCTGAGTTTCAATTGATAAATGATGGACAGAAGCAGCTACACCCAAAGAAAGAACACTGGGAAACAAATGTGAACTATTTGCATTTTTGTTTTTCTTCCCGGGTTATTTTTACCTTCTGAATCCAATTCTCCCTGTGCAACAAGAGAACTGTTCAGTTCTGCAAACATATATTGTAGCTAGGATATACTGCAACATATGTAACATATATAGGACTGCTTGCCATCTAGAGGAGGGGATGGAGGGAGGGAGGGGAAAAATCGGAACAGAAGCGAGTACAAGGGATAATGTTGTAAAAAAAAAAAAAATTACTCTGGCATCGATTCTGTCAATATAAAGTTATTATAAAATAAAATAAAATATTTTTTAAAAAGAGAATTAATGCCAGTGATTAATACCTTGTTGATAGCCACAAGGACACCAACCCACATTTGAGATACTGGCAGGGACAGTTCCACTCTAATGCTGAGCAGACTAGATATCCTATTGAGGTATAACAGCACATCGCTCCTGGCACCTTTAACAGTGGGATGAAAATTGCAGGAAGGAAAGATCGAGGGGTTTCATTCACAAAAATCACACAGGGATCTCAAGAATTATTTTCTGATTTTCTGGGGCACTTTAATGAAGCCCTGGCCCAATTACTCCATAACGAGGGAGTAGTAGAAATTCTCCTGAAAGAACTGGCTAGAGAAAACTGTAGTGCAGTAAAAAGAAAAGAAAAAGAGAAAAGAAAAGAAAAAAGCCTTGTCTTGTCTGAATAAGGACATTTTTAGAGCAAGCTTTACAAGAAGTGATAAATCAGTTAAAATTGCATAGTTGGAAGTGGTCCCAGAAAAAGTACAAAAATACCATCCTTTTCAATACTTAGGCTTTCAGGTTACAATAGATGCTGAAAGACCACAAAACTTGCAGATCAGAAAAGAGAGATCAAAATTTTTTAATGATTTTCAAAAGCTTATGGGAGACATACAATGGCTTTGCCCAAAACAAGGACTGTCTGATGCACAACTGCCTCCTTTATATGATCTTTTGAGAGGAGATTTAGATTTAAATTCTCCATGCCAATTAGTCAGCTATGAATACACTACAAATACTTAACCAAAGCACTGAAAAGACAAAAACAGGTCACACTGACCCAAAGAGTTAAGTATTACTGTGTTGGATACTCCTGAATATCCTACTTTGATATCACATCAAGAAAAAACTATTGTAGAATGGATGACACTTCTGATGCAGTTAACTCTTTATTAACCTCATATGTTACTAGGATAGCCAAATAATTATTCAAGGCTGTCCAAAGGATCATTATTTTGATTGGATGTCTTTGAATATATATATCCCTTTTACTACAAAACCCCGAAATGATTTGTTTCAGCCATCATTAAGATGGCAGTTATTGTTACAATTTCTGTTGTCTTATTTACATGGCTCTCCCTTACCTAATGAAAAATTATATACTATACAGGCCTGGATGATATCTAGAATAATTACTAACAACCCTATTTCACAGAGTCTTAATGTTTTTACAGATGCTATGAAGCATAATAAAGCAGCTTATTTATTTTTCCTTCTCTCAACCAAAAATATGTGTATAATACTCCTTTTGAATCTACATGACAGAATAAATTGTTTGCTATTTTACAGGCTTTAAAAATTTGGCCTTTGGATATTAATTTACTTTCTGACAGTGATTATGCTGTTTTTGCTTAAAAGCATTTAGAGACAGCATATATTGAATTTCAACCAACTCCTATATTCCAATTATTTGTTGAAGGACAGACAATTAAGAGCATGACATGGCAAAATATTTCCTTACATCATGTTTTGGGACCCAGAAGCATGTGCATGTGTCAGTGGACATTTACTCTGGTTTGACTTATGCTAACACCGGCAAATCTGAGGGAGGTCAGGCTGTCATAAATCATCTTTGTGCTGCTGACAATTCATGGGCTTTCCAGTAATGTTAGAAATTGATCGTGCCCTCACCTGCACTTCAGCCCCATTCTAGGCTTTTTGTACAAAGGTGCATATTTCACATTAATGGCATTCCTTATACTCCACAAGGTCAAGGGATTGTAGAACACCATCATAGAGACATTAAAACACTTCTACAAAAATAAAAAAGGAATGAGACAGGAAGGGACTCACCATCACAACAGCTATCTCATGTTATCTTCAGCATTAATTTCCTGGCATTTGATGACAACGGCTTTAGCCCTGCAGACAAGTTATATCCCCTCCTGTCACGGCCATGTTGGACGCCATATCCACTGTGCCCTGCAACAAAATTTATTAGGTGAGACCTAATGAGGTGAGGTGAGACCCCCCACACCAATATAAGGGATGGATTGCCACATATACTAACTTACTGAAGAAAATTTGCTTTTGTTTCAGCAGGTGATGGGGAAGAAAAATGAATTCCAACTAGATAAATCTGCATCTTTGGGAGAAAGCAAACATCCCCTAAGATTCTACAGTTGTTAAAGCATCTCACCCTGAGAACTCATGAGCATGCAGAAGGAGAAGGCACAGAACATGCTTATGTTCTGTTGGGACTCTAATAATGCTGTCTACATTCTTTACCCCACACTCAGATAGCAGCCCCTGCACAATATTGGACTTACTTTCCTTTGCCACCATGGGTTCGAACTGTGACTTGGAAGAACAAACTTACTGATATAACTACAAATAATACTATGCTGTTGGGGGAAATAAATCCTATGGGAACCTTAGATCTGACAGCTTTTAATTTTACAGGTGAGGCTAATTGTGTTCCTATATGCTTTGACAAAAATGAAATTGCATCTGGTGTCTTAAGTTAGTATCACAGGAAAAGTGGGCAAAAGAACATGTTTTATGTTCTTGTAGGATTAAGAAAATAAAAGTGAATATGGAAAATGTATACTGCTTCAGTAGTCATTAATAAAAACCATGGTTTCATTAGAGCACCCCAAAATACCATCATGTAAAGATATTTCCACAACATGGGTCCAGAGCCCATTATGGGAGAAATGCTATAATTTACATCCCACTGTCTCGCTGCAGATAGTGCTTTAGCAAATATCTTATTTCACTGGGGAGGAGAATACACTAAACCTGATTTACCACATACATTAACACTCATCCAAACTACAGATGAAAAAGAGTAACCCTGGCTTGTGGAGGGCTTTTTCTCGTCTTGATTGGGTGAATTATACAAGATGTGAAAATGGCTTTTATATAGGAGGAAGAAGATCCTCTATACAAGCTTGCATAATTTCCTTAAGCACTCATTACTACCAGAGATAAGCAAGGCGAATTGTCTATAAAACACAATAATGCATCAGAAATATTTAACACTACTTGCATAAATTGCTTTTTAACATCCTGTATAGATTGTAGTATGCAGTAAGTTGTAATTATAGAACAGCCCTCTTTTGCTATTTTCCTTCCTTCATTGAATCACTCCTGGTATCAATCAGCAGGAATAATCCATTACAAATGATAGCTGATGCCTTAGTGAAAAGAAGAAAATGCTTCATAGGTATAAGCCTAGTTACTTCTACTACTGTTTCAGCTGTCGCTTTGCAAACTGGTGTCCAAGCTGCTGCCTTTGCTGAAGAATTAGCAAAATAGGTATTGTATATGGGGGATGAAATAGAAGTGATTCAACAACAGTTATCCCTCTGATGTGATTACAGATATACAGATGTTCATGCCATGCCCAGGAGGTATGATAATATTACTTCTAACATCACTTGGCATAAAATTAGAACACACCTTGAAGGTATCTGGCATTCTTCCAATATCACATTGGATATCAGGGATTTAAAGACAATCATTAATAACATTGAACATAGCCAAAAACCAGGAATTGATCCAGGAAATATTGCAAAAATATGTTATCATTCACACAACAACTGAATCCTTTGGGCAGTATAATTTCTGTTATGTTACACTTTGGACCAGTTCTTATTGTGATTATGTTATTATTACTTTGCTTGCCAGGGTTATTGAGAGTGTTCCTTAGACCTGCCTGCCAAATTAGCACCCAACTTCATTAAGCTTCTCTAAAACAAAAACGAGGATCTCTTGAGGACCACATTTAAGTGTGGAACTCAGACAGCCTGTAAAAAGGTTAAAGGGGAATACACCTTAAGGGCAGGTCCATTCTCCAAAGCCCCCATAGTTGTGAATCCCAGCTCACTAGAGAAACTAAAGGAATGTTTTATTATTACAATCTTTATCTTACTCTCTGAGTAGAATTGACAGACTCAAGGAAAGACCCACATAACCCAGAGAGTCAGAGGTATCTCTCTGGAGGTCATAAAACAAATTTACTGATGCAGATGTCGTTGGCAATAAAATGTATTCTTTTCTTTAAACAATAATAACCTTTCGGTGCTTAGAAAATATATATTCTCTATAGGGAATGAAATAAATCAGAGGTCAGAAATTAGAAGTCAGAGAATGCACCTGCCTCTCAGTCCTTGTATCATTATCATCTTCTCACATAATACGATCTACTCTACTGGTCAGAATTAGTTCCCCAGCAGCCACTAGCAGGTGACTGCTGTAACAGAAGCCACTGTCATCCAATTATACCTGATTGTCTTCAGGCCACCATGACAGTTTTGTGGCAAAGGAGCCAGAAGTTTGCAGGTTCCTTCTCCAGCTCGTTTTATAGATGGGAAAACCGAGGCAAACAGGTTGGAGTAACATGACCAGGCTGACACACCTGATAAGTATCTGAGGCAGGATTGAAACACATAAGGTGAGTCTTGCTGATTACCAAGCCAGGGTTCTGTGCTCTATGGCGCCCCTAGGGGTCCTTGGTCTCACCTTAAAGGAGGCTGTAAGCTTGGAGAACATTTGTTGTTGACTCATTCAGTCTTGTCCAACTCTTTTAATACAGTATGTCATCCTGTCAATTGCCAGGTGATCCTATCAACAAAGGAGTCCCCTGTTGAATCAAGGTCAATGCCTGCTAAAACTAAAGGAGGCTCAAAGGTATAAACTTCCAGATAAACTATTCCAGATTTATTTTTATAATTATTAGCATCGATGTCACAACCTATCAGATAAAAATCATTTCTATACTAGAAACAAAATTCTAAACCCATTACCCCCTTGAATACTGAGAAGTCTCTCTCACAATCAGACAGCCTTTTAGCAACCTGGTTCCTAAGGTTAATCACATTTTATCAGCTTTTCCAAAGAGATGGTGCCAAGGGTTCTGTTAAATCCCAGGTCTTTCCACACAGAAGACATTCAAGCTTTTTGTACATTCTCCAAAACTTAAGGTATCATATGTTTTAAAACAAAGCATGCTCCAATGAGTAGCTTAATTCATTAGTCGGCATCTAGATCCAAAGAGTAATTTGTTTAGTAAAGGTATATTTGCATCACCCTCTAAAAATTATTTTTCATTAACAATATTTCATAGATAAGTGTTTCCCAAAAATCCCAATACAAGAAAAATTAGATTTACAATATGAAATAAAGTTATTGACAAGTGATATCAATCCAATTGAATGTATTTCCAAATCTGCAGATTAATGCTAGTGGAGGGAGACAATTCACTCAGATTTTGGTATTTAGCACAATACACAGACCTATCTTAAACCAGAAGAGGGAAACAGGCTATTTGATTTTTTATTGTTTTTTAAATTTGAATTTTGGCATCAGAGATTATGGCAGAGACAATTTATAGCTTATGTGAAAGACTCTCAGAGAATAAAAAAAAGAAAAAAGAAAAACATAAAGAAACATAGAGGACCAGAGATAGGGAAAAAAAACACAGAAAAAGAAAAAAAAAATAAGAGAAACACATAAACAGAGAGCTGGAGCAGGAGGAGGGGAGAGAAGCCAGAGAGTGAGACAGTGAGAAAGAGTCACAGAGACAAAGAGCAAGCCAGAGCAATTCAGAGTAAGAGGATAGAAAAATAGGAAAGAGCCAAAAACTGAGAAAGTGAGAATAAATAAGAGAAAAAGAAACAGAGAAGGTCAGAAAAAAAGGGAGAAAGGAACAGAGTTAAAAATAAAGACTTTTTTTGCTTTTTTTTTCAAACTCCAAGTTACCCTAGTGTGGGGAATAGATAAGGTGAAGAACTTACAGGGATGTATGCATTCTTTTTCTGTATTTTATTATTTCTGTGTCTCCCCTATGACCTGTATAATATGTGCAGGCTCATATCTATTTGAGCCTTGGCCAGCTAGAAACATATTTACTTAACCTGAACTGATGACATTTATTGGTATTTGACATTTATCAATATTTAGTCTATTAGCTGGACCACTGTCTGCTTGATTAAGCCTGAAGGCCTGACTTTGTTTCCCAGAAATCAGGAGATTTCAGGGAAACAGAAACCTTCCATTCCAATCTCCCCAAATAGCAACAACCAATTAGATGCCTCCCCTTCCCCTTTCAATGCTCTCTTACTTGTGATGTAATTTCTTGTATAAAAGCTATATGTATCTTTACTACTTCTTTAGCCCTCCTACCGCGAGCTTATCTTGTGATGGGATGGCTCATCCTCCGGAGGTTTTTCAATAAACAACTTTTCTGCCTTCTACTGAGTGATCTCTGAGTAGTCATTTTGGGTAAGGGTCTTCTACATCTCTCACACTAGCATAGAATGTGCCCCCCACCAATCTCAAAATTATTTTGTGATTACTCTGTATGAGGGGCTGCATGAGTAAAGGTTTATACCGTATCAAGGATGATCCATCTTACTGGCTAGGGGTTTGATAATTTGAATCTATTATGTAACCCCTTAGTGTTCTAGGTCAGGGCTTCTTAATTTTTCTCCACAAGTAACCTCTTTTCACTTGAGAAATTTTTGCTTGAACCTTTAAACGAGGTAATATAGATATACAGATCCAACATTTACTGATACTAATCATAACTTCATGACTCCCACATTCAGGTAAAGGAGCCCATATGGGATCCTGAGGCACTACAAAACTCTTGGGCTTCTCAATCCACACAAAGAAAATCCAAGTAGATGAAGAAGGTCCATGACCCAGATTTTCATATGCATTTGGAAGGAGAGCCTCCAGAATCTTTCAGAGTTGAAGGATGAAGAAAGCAGGCTGGATGGCCCTGGGGAAATCACCAAGTTCTTTGCCTGACTTCAAGCTTCCCATGAAAGCAAAGATCTATTTTGTCTACACCAATATTTTCTGGGAGTTATTTATATGGAAGTAACCCTTGGAAAACCACTGCCTCTGAAGAGGTAACAATGAGAATCCCTAGATGGTAATGGAAAGGTGTGTGATGGGGAAGGGGAGAGGAACAAGTATTCATGAGGTGCTCTCCCCGGGCCAAGCACTGTGCTAAGTGTTTTACTATCTCTGTGATTCTCAGAACCTCCCTATGAGGTGGGAATCTATTTTACATTTCAGGAAACCAAGGCAGAGGGAGAATAAATTATTTGCTCCAGGTACACAGCTAGTAAATACTTGAGAGCAGATCCAACTCCTGGATGGAATGGATAACTAGCAAGGAATTCTGAAGGTGATAGGGCAATGGTGATGGGTGAAGAAGAGGGAAAGATGGTGGGGAGACAACAGAATCATCCAGAGGGGTTTCTCATGATGTGGGACAGAAATAGCCAATTCTTGCCTGCCCTCAAAATGTAACTGGGAAATACTGGACAAAATAAAATAGAATATAAACATAGCTAATGTGACTTTGTGGTTTTCTACAGCAATACCTGGCAAGCAGAAGTTCATTTCTATTTACCTTTGTCCCACTAATGTTTGCAGAAAGCCAAATCCCCAGCCCTTTAGGGATGCTCTAGGGTAATTTTGGAAGAGATAAAGTCAGCCAGCACTGAGCATGGCCGACCTGCATGGCTGGAGGGAAGCCCTGCATCCATGAGCTCAGAAGCCCATTTCAGGCCTGGAGAGTGCTATGTGTCAGACACCAAATTCATTTCTAGGAATAGAAAGGCAAACATGAGGGTCTCTTCTAAGGGAGCTTCCATTCTGTCTGGGGATACAAAACATAAATATACAGCAAATGAATACAAGACTGTACTTTGAATATTCTCACTCACTCTCTCTTTTTCTATCTTTCTGGCTCTTTCTCTGTTTCTCTCAGACTTCCTGTTACTCTCTCTCTCTCGGTTTCACTATTTCTATCTCTCTCACTCTCTAACTTCCCCTCTCTGTATGCTTCTTTGTCTGTTTCTATCTCTCTGGCACTTTCTGTTTCTCTTTTTTCTTTCTCTTTCTTTCTCACTCTTTTAGGTTCTCATTATATTTATTTCTCTGAATTATTGTTTCTTTATTTCTTTCTCTTTCTCTGGCATGCTCTTGCTTCTTCTTTCTCTCTTCCCTCCCCCTCTCTTTTTCAATCTTTCTCTCTCTAGTTCTCTTTCTGTGCTCTTTCTATCACTGTATCTTGCTCTGGGTCACTTGTACCACCTGGAATATATTCATATTCTTTCTTTCTCTCGCCCCCCCTTTCCCCTTCTCCCCCCCCATCTCTTTTTTTTCTGTCTCTGTTTCTTTCTAACTCTTTTTCACTTTCTGTCTCATTCTCTCTCTTGTTCTCTGTCTCTGACTCTCTTTTCTCTTTCTTTTTCTGTTTATATCTCTAACTCTCTATGTTATTAAGGAGGGAATTAGTCACAAAGCAAGAGAAAATAAAGAGAAAGAGCATGAAAGAGAGAATGAGAGACAGAAAGAAAAAGTCAGAAAGAGAAAGTGAGAAAAAGAGTGAAATTGAGAGATACAGAAAAGGAGACAGTAGAGGAGAGAGAGAGAGAGAGAGAGAAAGAGAGAGAGAGACAGAGACAGAGACAGAGACAGAGACAGAGACAGAGACAGACACACAGACATGGACACAAAGAGAGCAAGCCAGAACAAGCTAGAGAGGGAAAAGTGAAAAAGAAAATGTCAGGGGATTGGGGGGAGAGAAACAGAGACAGAATAGATAGAATGAGAGGAAGACAGAGAGTGAAACAGTGAGGAAAAGAGGGAACCAGAGATTAATAGGAGCCCAGAGAGAGACAAAGAATGAAAGAGGGATGAGAAAAAGCAAAAGAAAGAGTCAGAGACAGAAAAAGACAAAGAAAGATCCAGAGAGTGCAAGCCAGAGTGACCCAGAGGAAGAGTAGAGAGCGAGAGCGAGAGATTCATAATGTTATGCCACAGTTCTCTTTTATTGTCCTGACTTAGTTTCCCTAATTATCCTGACTCAGTCCTGCCTTGGTTTCCCTGCTTCTCAGTTCTGCAAAACCTCCCCTGCCTCTTTATCAGAATACTTGCTAGAACATCAGAATGCCTCTCCCCATCCCAAACTATTAGAATATCAGATACTGTCTTATCAAGATGCCTCTAAGTCCAGGGTGCCTCCCCCTGATTATGTTATCTCATCTATGGTGCCTCCCCCCATCCGTCAGAGTCGAATTCCCTGCCTCTGCCCCTGCCTCAGTTTACCCCCTACATCTGAGCCACGCTTATATATGTCACTGAAAACTCACATTGTTGGCTGGATTCTTGGAGAAGATAGTCTCATTCAGCCCTGGGACCAACCATGGATCTATTAGGTTCCAGTAAATCTCTTCATTGAATAAACAAACTATTAAATACTCTCTAATCTCTATCTTGCTCAGTTTCTCTGGCATTACAATAAACAGAGAAAGAAATAGAAAGAGCTATAAAGAGTGCCAAAGAAAAAGAGACAGAGACAGGGAGAGAGTGAGAGAAAAAGAAAAAAGTGATTCAGAGAGATAGAAACTGAGACAGAGACACAGCTAGAGAGAGAAAAGAGAGAACATGATAGAGGAACAGAGGAAGAGACAAAAAGTGACAGTGATAAAGAGAAAACAAGAGACAAAAACAATGAAAGAGAAAGAGAATCAGAGAGTCAGAGAGAAAGAGATAGACAGTGAGGAAGCCAGAAAGAACCAGAGAGAGTGATAGCGATAGACAGAAAGAGACAGGGAGGGAGAGAGGAGAGAGACAGACAGACAAACACAAAGACACGAAGCAGTGAAAGAGAAATAGAGTCAGAGAGAAAGAGACAACTGGCCTTTTCCAGCCTCAGTGTGAGGTCTCCATCTCCTCCCACTCACAAGAATCTTTGCCAACGGAGAATCTCTCTCCTCCCGGGGCAGGTCTCCTTCTTTTCTCCACCTTCTCAGTCTTGTCCCCTACATGATTTTCTCTTTCTGAGACCAAGGAGATCTCCCCAGTGCTCATTTTTCTCAACTTTTCCCCAGCCTTTGACACAGATCATCCCTCTCTCCTTCCTGAGACTCTCTTCTCTACCGTTTTAGGACAGGACTCTCTCCAGGCTCTCCTGGTCCCTTTCTGACTCCATACCTGTCTTCTGAACTGAATCTTCCTCCAGATTACATCCTCTAATCACAGATATCCCCCCTCCTGGATCCTACTCTTTTCTCCCTCTATACTAATGGATGTCATCAGCTGCCATGCATTTAATCACCATCTCTGGGCTAATAATTTGCAAATTCTTCTACCCTCTCCTGCCCTAATTTCCCTACTGACTACCTGCCTTCCTTTAAGTCATGTTTAAAAACTAAAAGCCATTTAAGGAAAGCCTTCTTTAACTCCTCTTACTTCTTGTGCTTTCTCTCTTGTAATTTTTTCCTATTTCATCTGTACAAACTGGGCTATTTACATATTGTCTCCTCATTAGACTGTAAGTTCCTGAGAGAGAGAGAGAGAGAGAGAAAAGAGAGAGAGAGAGAGTGAGAGAGAGAGAGAGAGAGAGAGAGAGAGAGTGAGAGAGAGAGAGAGAGAGAGAGAGAGAGAGAGAGAGAGAGTGTGTGTGTGAGAGAGAGAGAGAGAGAGAGTGTATGTGTGTGTGAGAGAGAGAGAGAGAGAGAGAGAGTGTGTGTGTGTGTGTGTGTGAGAGAGAGAGAGAGAGGAGAGAGAGAGAGAGAGAAGAGAGAGAGAGAGAGAGAGAGGAGAGAGAGAGAGAGAGAGAGAGAGATGCAGGTGTAGTCCCTTTAAGATTCGCACCCCCAACTAGTTAACTCACAAATCCTGGTCCCTTTGTATTCCAATAGAAGATCTGGGCTTGTCCCAACCCCCAGCCAAATGAGTCAACTTTGGGGCTACACCCAAAAGCCCCCCCCCCCCCGCCTCTCCCCCCAACCTAAATCTCCCATTATAAAAGGGACATACGGGGACCCCCTCTTTGTAGAGGTCCCAAACATACTGGCCATGTCAGGACTTTCAGTCCACTGGACCCTCTGTCTGGTGCCCTCCTTATCTCTATCTTTGCCTATTTCCTTAATTATGCTTTAACCTCCTTCCAAACCCCATAATAAACCTCTTTTATCAATCTAGCTATTTGGGCCGATAAATGCTTTTATTGGGGATTCGTGCCACTACTAGACCTCATTTACCGCTGTATCCTTGCGCCAAATCCAAGGTGGGTTGCAGGGGAGCTCCATTTTATGCCCTGTACCCCAAACCTGCCACTAGACCTCATCTAAACCCTAATATCATTTAGGTACCCTAAATCTAGACCTCATCACCCAACACAGGGTAGGTATTTTATAGATTTATATGGAATGGAATTGAAAATTTCAGGCCATTGATATCATCTTGGTCTATCACTCTCTTCTTCCAAATCCCTCTTTCTGCCTTTTTCATGTATCTTCTCATGTTGTAATGAAGTTCCACAAAAGTAGCAGCCTTCTGAAGGCAGGATGACGCTAGGTTCTATTCATAAAACTGCCTATCATTCTCTTCATTGTCACCTCCAGCAGATTTCCTCATTCTTTCCCATCCCCTTTTGTACTTTTAGGGAAAAAAATCTCTTTTCCTGGTCTTTCTGTTGTTTCTCTCTTGCTATAGTTGTCTATATTTACTCTTCCTACATTTCTGTTGTTTGAGGCATTTAAGAAACAAATAATCCCCTTCTAGTTGTATTTCTAAAAATATTTATTATTGAACATGCTCTTTTTGTCCCCATATAATTTTTTCCATCTGCAGGATAAGTCACCTTGGGGTACATCCTCAGCTCTAACAATCTCTGGAGGCCATTTTCCATTCCTTCCCTGTATCTACTTGGTTTGCATTAGTCTTGCTTTATTCCAGTCCATCAAGTCTTGCTTCTCCTGGCTTGTCGAACTTTGTTCTTTTGATTTGAATTGTTCAGTTTGTAACTACTACTTGCCTTGGAGTTTGTGACCATGTTTCCTTTTGTTTTACTGTAGGTGAACTGTGAAGGAAGGCATTGGAATTTCATTTTTTCTGTTCAGAAGTTTTGGCCAGTTCTCTTTGATTTTTTTCCCTTCATAATTATGTTCATTTTCCCTTAGATTCTTCTGTAATCCTTAAGTTGTCTGTGTGTTTGCTTTCTTGGAATTCTGCACAATTTCCTTCAGCAAGAGGCAGATATTCTTTGAATGTGCTTGTTTTTGTTTGTTTGTTTGTTTGTTTAACTTCACTTCTAGATTGTCCTTCCCTATTCTCTCTTTTGTTTTCTTTGGGGCAAGTTATCATGGCAGATTCTTGGATATCTATTCCTTTAGCTTGGCAGTTAACAAAAGAAGGAAACAAAGAAGGATGAAAAGAGGTGAGGGTGGGAAGAAGGTACCCAGAATTATGGTGGACATTTCAATCAGCTAGTCCCAAAGAAGGAGCACCAGTAAGAAATGAAGAGATGTATGAAGTGAGCATTTTCCTTAAAAAAAGGATTTTGAATGTATATCCTCATTGTCCTCCTATCCTGTCTCCCCTCCCCCATATTGGTAAAGGATGGTGATGGGAGGCTTGAGAAGAAAAGAAGTAGCTTCTCTTGGGTGTGAGTTCAGGAATCAATGAGAGAGCAATAATCCATCAGTAAAGGATAATTGCTGCCTTCCTTTAATGAGAACCCACACTATAGATGAAAAAAAAGACTTAAGGGACCCTAGAGAAAAGGAAAGATTTAGAAATCCATGGGAATCTTAAAAAAGTATAAAACAGCAATAAATTCCTCAATTGTTCAGATATTAAATAATTGAATAAAGAAAATAAAACATGAAATATGAATTATACTTGGATCACAAATGAAGATTTGTTAAAGAAGAAGTCAAAGTGATTTTTTTTTTAATGGAACAGCAATTTTCTATACAAGATGGAGAATTGTTCCCAAATATCAGAATGTCTAGTGAAGGGAATCCTATACTTGTGGTGGAAATGGAAGAAAAGGACATGGAAAATCATCAAAATTCAAGTGCATTCATGAAATACATCTTGTATATGGAGCAGTTTGGAAATACAGATGACTTCTCCCAAGTTTCAGAGTATTCTCAAATCTGGCCAGCCTCTCCATAAATGGTCCATCCATATACAGTGGCTTCTTAACTCATTTTCATGACTCTGTCCTCCCAAGATTCGAGAGTTCTAGGACCTGCTTTAGAGTATTTTTTTTTTAATAAAGAAATTGGAAAATATTTTCCTCGTGAATTGTTTTTTAATTGATGAAAAATGTCTCCTTTCTAAATGTTCTTCTCTATAATGAAATATAATAATTAAATAAACAAATGAAAGCCATTATAAATAAAGGGATGAACTGTTTTGCCCATGACATCATCCCCAGAGTGATCTCAGGCCCTCACTAGAATAACAGACAACTCTACTTCACTTGACTGGAAGCTGTCTCCTATCACTCAGTGCAGTATAGATTCTGATGAATATCTTTTTAGTATACTCTTCATGTTTTCATCAGATAAGTCTTTATTCCAGATTCTCAGGAAAGAAAATGTATCTTTTCCTTACCTTTGATCTCTTTTAAGTGATCACATATTACTTTTTCTCCCAGAACATTGAGGGTTAGGGTTAGAGTTAGAGTTAGTTCCTCATGAATTCTTTGTAGAATTTTCTTTAGAATATATCACTTATATCATCAGTTCTGCTGAGGAAGAAATTTTCCATGACCCTCTTGCTCTCTTCCACAGAGTTATCTATCTCACCAAAAAAACCAAAAATCAAAAACAAAAAAATCAACCACAACAACAACAAAAAAAAAAAAAAAAAAAAAAAAACACTTTCTTCCTGATTCCACCTGGAAAATCATTCATTCCATAAGACATTTTTTAGCTTTATTTCACCTTGCCCTATAAAATGCTTTTTCTAAAAATTCAATCAGGGTTTAATGACAACAAGAGTTGACTCTGACATTCATAAATGCTATGATCTTTGGACGATCCTCAGAAGGAGTTGTACAAAGAAGGCATATTGAAAAATAGCTGAAACCTGCTCTCCCTAGATAAGGACATTTCCCCTGATAAGTCTGAATCTGAAGCCAAAGGGAATATTTTTATTTCCCAATGCACTGAGTTAGGAGGGTTTATCAGTGACCAAAAAGAGAAAAGTGCTACTCTCTTGTGTCCAAGAAACAGTGTCCTCCAACAGCCTGGTTTTCCTGTAAAATATCTTTGCATTGTATGATAGGAACCTGAGCACTTCCTCTTTTGCTCCTGAAGCTGTTTCTTACTACTTCTAGGTAATTTTTACTAATTCTAAATTCAGGTAAAAGATCAAACCAGTGTAGAAGCATCTCAGGCACAAAACTACTCTCAGAAATTATTTCTCTTAATCTCTATCTGGACATAAATTTTGCCGGCCAAAGCCCTGAAAACTTCTCAAGTAGCTTTTCCTTACAACCTGTTCCTCTATGGCATGGGTTTGGTATTTGGAATAATATTCTTTTTAAACAAAAATCAATTTGTAGCTGAAAGCAGCTGGTTGTCCCTAATATAGGAAGTTTGTCCAGAATCTTCCTTCCTATTACCCAAGTGGTGGGAAAGGAATGAAAGGGAATAAGCATTTCTTTCTCCTACTATTTGCCAGGTGCTATGCTATATGCTTTCTTTACAATATAGTAACAACAATATTATTTAAGAACAACTTTCAGCAAGTAAATTATTTTGATTATAAGTACCCAAATTATTGATAAAAAAAAAAAGGAAGAAAGATGCTATTTTTATATGAATGGCAGCCATCTTTATAAAAGGGGCAGGCAGCGGAAAGTGAAAAAAATCTATTTGATAAATTTGTTGTCTATTTGAAAAGAATAGAAATTCATATATTATATATTTACCGTTTCATGAACAATCATCTTTTTTTTCAGATAAAATGAAATATATTTAATTGATGTTATGAAATCAAGTGATCTTATTCACCTTTAATATATTTTAACTTATTAGATATCACATCCTTCAAAACTATCAAAATCACTTTGAATCCCAATTCCATTATTTTAATGTGTTAACTGTTTTTTCCAAGGTTTTGGATTCTGCCAAATATGATAAGAACTGTAGCTATGTTTTCTTTTTTTTGGTCAGGATAATCATAATAGCTAGCATTTATTTAGTATTTTAAAGTTTCTTTTTTATTATTATTATTATAACTTTTTATTGACAGAACCCATGCCTGGGTAATTTTTTTTAACAACATTATCCCTTGTACTCACTTCTGTTCTGACTTTTCCCTCCCTCCCTTCACCCCCTCCCCCAGATAGCAGGCAGTCTTATACATGTTGAATATGTCACCGTATATCCTAGATACAATATATGTGTGCAGAACCAAACAGTTCTCTTGTTGCACAGGACACAATCATCTTTTTAAAAATGTTATTATGTCATAGAAATTTAGGTTTCCATAACTTTTTTTTTGTTCCATAAGTTAAAAAGAAAATTAAATATTATGTTACCTTGCCTTCACAATAATCTTCCAATTTAGCTGATATTATTTTCCCCATTTAAGAGTCAAGGAAACTGAGGCAAACAGACTTTAAATACAAGGAGCACAGAGATAGGAACTATCTGAAGCCTGATTTAAACTCAGGCATTTCTGATTCTAGGCCAGGTTTCTCTTCATTGTACTACCATCTCCCTTCCTAGATAATGGATACCTTAGGATGAGTCTATCCTTCTATGACGAAGGTACCCAAAACAAAGGTCCCTCTTGGTCAGGCTTGAGAGTGTGCTGGCCTACTAACCCTTTTTTGTCCAGGTGTGGGGTTAATAGTTTCTTCCAGAACGTAACTCACCAGGATAAGAGGCAGGAGCTGAGAAAAGAGGTTTGGCTTTGTCTCAGAAAAAGTCGTGCACAAGAGAACTTTGTACAGGGCAACAACAAGATCATGTGCCGATCAACTTGATGAACGTAGCTCTTTTGAGCAATGAGGTGATTCAGGCCAGTTCCGACAGACTTGTGATGGAGAGGGCCATTTGTACCCAGAGAGGTCTATCTTAATTTAATGGGGAACAAAGTAGAGTATTTTCACTTTTTATTGTTGTTGTTTGCTTTTTTTTTTTTCCTTTTTCATTTTTCTCCTTTTTGATCTGCTTTTTCTTGTGCACCATGATAAATGTGGAAATATATATACAAGAATTGCTTGTGTTTAACGTGTATTGGATTACTTGCTTCCAGAAGAGGGGGCGGGGGAAGAAAGGAAGAAAAATTTGGAACACAAGGTTTTACAAGGGTAAACACTGAAAACTATCTTTGCATACCTTTTGAAAATAAAAAGCTATTATTAAAAAATAATCGTACAACAGAATAATGTGGTATATCCTATTTTGGGTTAAACAAACACTAATGAGTGAGTGTAGAGACTCATATGTGCAAACATAATTGCGTGAATCTCAAAATGTCATTACTCTGGATCCTCACTTCTTTCCCTAAAGAGAAGTAAATTACAAGCTTCTCTCCCTCTTCATCCCTAAAGGGTTCCAAGGGTTCTAGGACTTCCAGTCCCCAGAGAAGACATGATCTCTCATTTTGAGCAAAGGGAAGCATCATGGATGCTGGACCAAGAAGGACTGGGGAGCTGCTCTCCAGGTGAGTGAGGTGAAAGCAGGTGTAAGAAAGCTGTGGTTACAAGAGGCTTCTAGGAGTTACCAAGAAGTAAGGGCTAGACTTTGGGAAGAACTGCCTAGGAATTCTTTTTCTTTTTTTTTTTTTTTTTTTTTTTTTTTTGTGCAATGTATCCTGGACTGGGCAATGAATCTAAATTTCCCTATCTGTAAAATGATGGGATTGCACTCTATGGCCTGGTAGGTCCTTTCCAGTGAACATCTATGATCCTATAGGATGTCACTGTTTGGGATTTGGGGACATGAAATTCTCCTGAAAGTCCCAAAAGGGATTACATGATCCAAGATGAGTTTATTTATTCAAGTCAGTAAACATTTAAGTGCTCAGAACATGCCAGGCCCTGGCCTAAACACCAGGAACAAAAAGAGGTGCAAGTGACATCTCTTCCTCTTATGGAGGTCACAGAGTGGTGGGGTAGACAATACACCAACAATGAGGTAGAAACTCACTGTGGACTCCACTATGGACTGGATAAACTGCTACTAAATCTAGTGATTTATTAAATCACTAACTAGGAAGAATAATAATGGTTTAAGGAGAATAGAATTTTGGGGGAAATAAGTC
The DNA here is from genome assembly GCF_016432865.1 of Antechinus flavipes. Taxonomy (NCBI): domain Eukaryota; kingdom Metazoa; phylum Chordata; class Mammalia; order Dasyuromorphia; family Dasyuridae; genus Antechinus; species Antechinus flavipes. Next base: position 924,582 of record NC_067399.1, read on the forward strand.
AAAATCCAAAAAAAAGTAATAGTAAAGTAATGAGTAATGCCTATAGAGTAGGACAGAGTAATTATGATCCAATGACATTTAATTGTCATTCTTCCTTAGTCTTATTCCTCATCAAATTGCTTTAATACTAAATTTTGATTGTATTTTGCTTTTAAGTCTGGTCTGCTTGTAGAGGGTCAAAGATCACAATTACAAAGGGAGAATTCAATACAATCCAGTCAGAATTTATGGTTACAAATGGTGTATAGCACCCAATTTTCCCAAAAGCCATTTGCTTCCAGTTGTTCAGAGTATGGGGTCCATTAATTTGTGTTAGTCTGGTGCTGCAGTTTCAGGTCAGAAGGAGGAAGAAGTGAGTCTGAGAGAGAGAGAAAGGTGATAAAGGGCTGGGGAAGAGGAGCTCTCAGAGGGGATCAGCTTGGGAGGGGGTGAGAAGCTGCTCCAGATGAGATTTGAGCATTATGGTGGACTTTGGAGGTCTGGGAGGAGTTTGGGGCAGAAGATGGGATCTTTGTGTGATGTGGGGCAGGACTAAGGGAGGACAGGGATTGACAGTCCTGAAGTCCTGATCCAGGAAGTAATTGGAGGAAAGGGCTCAGAGGGTGGGGCTCTTGGGATGAGGAAGACCTTCCCAGATGGGGCTGGTGAGAAGCAGGAAGTCTTTGAGCTGGGATGCTCCTTGATCCTTCCTTGCAGCAGGAACTGCTCTGCCTTTCCTGGGAGTTCAGAAAGGGAGCTCTCCTCTTTCTTCCCTAGGACACAAGATCACTTTGAATTCTGGCAGCCACACCTGTGCATGCACCACTCAGGTAGGTCTGAGCCTCCCCCATATTTCCTGGATTCCACTGGCTGCTCTTGACTTTGGGTCTCCTCTTGTGACCTTCTGGTACATGACCTCCAGGTCTATCAGGAGCGCACCTTTCTGCCAAGGCTTCCTGTTGAATGAGCCTCCTGACTCCCAACTCTAAACCTTTTCCAGATTCCCAATTGCTTTCCAAATTTATTCAGATTCCCCATTAGGTCACACTTTCCAATACTTCTGACTTTGTCCAGAAATCCCAGAGACCTAATTTCAGCCTTCTGATGAACACCCCGCTTTCCCATCTCCCCATCCCATCTCTTGGTTAGAGATTCAGCTGTCCTGGCTTCAGACAAGTCTAAGCTCAATCAGAACGTCCCAGCATTCCTCCCCAGCTCCTCGGTAGACCTCGGGACACAGTCTTCCTGCTTTCCCAGCCTCAGTTGTCCAGTGGGACCACTTCTCTCACGCTAATGGTGACCTCCGTGACCCTACCCCTGTTCCCCAGACCTTCTGGTTCCCTGACCCCTCTTCCCTTTTCGCCCTCAGTTTCCCAGACTCCTTTTGTCTCTCACCTCAGGTTTCCTCTGGGGGCTCCATTCCAGAGCCCTTCCCATCTTTTCCTTTCTCCTCCCCAAAGCTATCAGTCTGTTGTGTAGCGTGATAATGTGTGTGTTGGTTGGAGAGAAAGGAGACTGAAAGGAAGAGGACTGGGGGCAGGGAAAGTTCTGACTCGGGAACCATGGAGGCTGACTGGTCTCCTCCCATCTGGGATCCCAAAGTCCCTTGTACCTCCAGGCTCTTTGTAGGAAAATGGGAAGAGGAGTAAAAGAAGGAGGGGAACAGTCTTCTTCTTCAGACCACCTTCCTTTCCAATCTGACTCTAGCAGCATTGTTCTGTAGGGTGGAGTCTCTCCCCCGAGGGCAGGGTTGGGGCCTTTGTAACTCCTGGAGCACTTCTCACTATACTGGGAATCCCTTTACCCTTGCCTTTTGCTTAGAAAAACAGGATCAAGTCCACTGACCGAGTCCTGGCCCAAGCAGGGATTGAGTCAAAGGCAGACACCAAAAATGGGATGAAATTAGAACAATTTCTAATGAGGGCCCCAAATAACATTGGCCCAGGCTATGAACATAAAAGCAGTCTGCCTGGGATTAGGATGAGGGGAAGCTGGGCTTTTCTATGCAGAGGGAAGAAGGGAGGGACCCTCCCTGAGCTACTGGTCTTTCTCTTGGTTTTCAGAGAGGCTCAGAATTAAAGCCCCCCATGATTGGATGTGACCTCTGTTTAGTGTTAGAGTCAGGGGGCATGCATGTAGGGTCAGGGTCAATGGGACCCTGAGATAGATAAATAGCAGAGACCTGAGGAAGAAACTTGAAAAACTGGAGTCACTTTGGTTTCTTTGCTACCTCCACAGGGAGCCTGGAGCCAAGGGAATGGGTCCTGGGAGCTTCAGTCCTCCTCAGGTGAGTGCAGTCCATCCACTGACCCGACCAACCTGAGCGGGCTGTGCAGCTGGCAAGGACTGGTGGATGGGTCATTTCTTCACAAAAAATGGCATCAGGGGGAATACAGCCGCAACACTGCCCTGCCCAGCTGATACTTTGGGCCCTTGGCATCTTGGGCACCCAGACACATGCCATGTGCCATAATCCTATGTGTTTTTTCCTCCTCATTACAACAGACTGATTTTATCATGAATCTCCATTCCAGAGGGATCTGGTCTCCTCTCTTTGGGCCTGCCCAGCACCCCTTCCTCTACAAAAGCTCTCTCCTCCCCCACCCCCCCTTGGTATCCTGTGGCCAAACTCCCCTGAAGCTCCTAGAAAACCCTTCTTCACTCAGAATTTGTTCTGGACAGCCTGGGAACCAAGCCCAGAAGCAGAAATTGTCCCCCTGGGGTGCTCCGATCCTTCTGCTTCAGGTCCCCCAAGCCTTCCCAGGTCTCCCCAAATCCCTCCCCTTGACCATTCCTTGACCCCAGCCAATAAGCACCGAGAAAGGGCAGCTGTTCTAGTACACAGAGCTCTGGGCCATGCCGCTGCTCTGGGGCTTCTAAGACCCATCCTGTCCTAGGGACCCAGCTCTCCTGTCTAAAAGAGGCTGCCCGGATTCTCATCTTCGCCTCAAGATATTATACAAACTGGTTTCCTGGTGGTTTAATTTGGGTTCCCCCGTGCAGTGCCAGGCACTGGCTGAGACCATGAAAACAATTGGGAGAAAAGGAAGGATTAAAAGGGTTACATTAGTGTGTCATGACACCCCAGGTTCTTGGAAATTAGGACTGCTCTAGGCTGCAGCAGGTCCTGGCTGACGGAAAGAGTATAATGGGTAGGACTTGCTCAGTTAATGCTTAGTTTAAATATTCAGCAAACATCAGATACGGAGGTTTACTTGACTATAGCCTAGACACGCAGTACAGACTCAGCATTGCGTTCTTTAGCTTGAGTAGACAAGGCTCCTCTTGCTTCCATGGGGGAGCTCCTCTGGTGCACAGAGCAAGGGTTGTCCGTGCGCCAGACTGGGAAATATGTTATATCTGAGGGATAGTAGACCTTTAGGTTCCCAGGCAGCCGATTTGTCCAGAGGCCCTCAGAATACTGCTTGAAGGGAGGCACATGGAGCCTTTGCCCACTAAGGAAATCTGGTCCTGGGCAGCTTTGTCACCTTTTAGCATAAGTAATAAAACTGACCTAACCACGTCATAAGGGAAAGACAGAACTTCAGGAAATGGTAGCTCTTTCACCAGGGCTGATAAGCTCAGTGGGGAGGGTGCTACCTTTGATAGCCATCAGGTGAGTCCTCAATCTAATTTCAAGACCAATTGAAAGAAAAAACTGGCATTTATTATAAGACACCTACTATGTGCCAGACACGTTTGAAGCACCTTATCAGTAGCTCCCCATGTCCTCATAACAAACCCTGGAAAGTAGATATTATTATCCCTGTTTTATTTTTACCACTATCCGAAAAATCTGGGAGGAGGGAGGATTACTGGTTTACTTAATTTTTTGTTGTTGTTGTTAAAATTTTATTTTTTACAACATAAATTAGCCTTCTCTTTTTCCTTTCTACCATGCCCTCCCATTGAGAAAACTAGAAAACCTAACCTCCTTTTCCAAAAAATGTATGTAATCAAGCTAAACAAAATTCCTTACTGTTCAGATCAATAAAATATTTTATCTCATTCTGATGTCTGTGCATCACTTCTCGATCAAGAGGTAGGCAGTGTGTCATAATGTGCCTCGGGAATTCATTAGTCATTAAATTGCTCAGTTGCTATGTATGTGGATGTGTGTTCATACATGTATATTGCAGGTGTTTGTGCACATGTTCACATGTGTTCGTGTTGCATGCATGTACACATGTTTTCTCATTGAGTATGGTATTATTATTATAATTATTATTTTGGGATTATTTCTGCCTTTTTTCATTTCTGTGCAGTATCTCTGTATCCCAATGGTTAATATTTGTAAAAGTACCATGTGTTGAAAAGAATTATACATGTGCTTATGTTGTCCCATTTAGAAGATCCCACAAGTTTTTTACCCCAAATTTCTCTAGACATTTCTTCCTCTCTTCTACTTTATCTCATTTTGCATTTTTTCTTCCCCCTTTCCCTCTTAGTTCTTTTATAGATTCCCCTCCCTCTTTTGTCCTGTTCCCTAGTTTTCTAATTTCACCCATTTTTCTCCCCTTTCTAATAAGGATTTCTCTCCCTCTCCTCAATGTCCATTTTCCTTCACTGTTCTGCCTGGATTCTCATTCTCTGTCACACAGCACCTCTGCTCACTTGGTCTTTTTTCCTTGACACTTCATGCAGTCAAAGGCTCCAAGGGCCCTATTCTGAGGCTGTGCTATAGGAGCTTCCTGCCCCTGCTTGTAGACCAACCACATAGATGTCTTTTCATTTTCCTTCCACATTCTTCTAGAAATGTCAACCTTGTGTCTGTGCTCTTCTACTCCTCTAAGTGCTAGTTTCCCCTAAGAGTGACAAATCCCCCAAACCCAAGACAAGTGGACTTTTCAGACTCTAAATCTCCAAGCCTCAAGGTGAGGTCCCCTATCTCCTATAACCCACCTTCAATGTCAGTCCTCCTCCCTTCATCCATCTTTTCCAACTTTCTACCCTCCTCCCCGACTCCCCATGTGGTCTTCTCCTTGGCAATCTCAGAAAATATTAAAAAATTAAATTCCTCAGTTGTTCAAAAGTGAAATAATAGAATAAAAGAAATAAACTGTGAAATGTGGCTTAGACATAGATCCGGATGAGGTCAGTGAAGCAATTCCTAGTTTGACATAAACATGTGTAAAATTCACAATGGCCATTCTCTTTGGCAAAAGGTGGTTTATTTAGCAGAAGAGGTTCTAGATAAAAAGAAGAGGAATGGGAAATAGGAAATGGAGGTGGGAGAGCTATAAGGTTACCAAGGAAAAGAGTTTTGAAGAATTCATTAAAAGAATATGCCATGTGGCCCAGTATGCCATTCTGTTATGCATTCCATAATAAGGACTTCTCAGCTTTATTTCAACAGATCCTGAATTGAATCAGTCTCTTAAGGACCACAGTTTTAGGAGCTGACACACTTAGGAAGGCAAATTTGGCAAATCACTTCTCTGTGTTTCATTTTCTTCCCATAAATTGAAGGGGTTTGGACCTTTTAATCCTGAAGGGTCTTTCAGCTCTACATCTTATGATTTTTGATGGTTTAGGAGGTGGTGACCTTCAAGGATGTGGTTGTGAACTTCACCCAGGAGGAGTGGGGGCTCTTAGACACCTCTCAGAAGGAGCTGTACAAGGAGGTCATGGTAGAGAATGCCCAGAACCTGCTCTCCCTTGGTAAGGACACTTCTCTGATAATTGCACTTCTACCTTCAAAGGGAATATCTTCATGCCCCAGTTTGTAGGATTTGGGGGGAGGGGGGGTAGAGACGGGAAAGGGCTGGTCGTTGCAGTGTATTATAGGACTTGGGGATGTCCTTTATTGCTCCTGAAGGTCTCTTACCAATTCCCAGGTCAAAGATTAAATCATTGTGGAACCATCTCAAACATGGAACTAATCTTAGAAATTAGCCTCTACCTGGACATGAATTTTGACTGCCAAAGCTCTGAAAATTACTCAGGCAACTTTTCCTTTCAACTCATTGCTTTTTGGGATGGTATTTGGAATATTCTTTTTAACAAGCATCAATTTGTAGCCTAAAGCACCTACTTGTCTCTAGTATAGGAAGTTAGTTCTAAATCTTCCCTTGTATTGACCTCAAATTCCAGCACAAGTCTGGGGAAAGCAATGGAAGGAAATAAGCATTTATTTTTGCCTGTTATTTGGTACTGTGCCATATACTTTCTTTACAACACTATAACAACAATATGGTTCAAGAACAATATTAAGTTCTAAGTACCTAAATAAAGGATAAATCAAGAAAGATCCTATTTGCATCCAGAGAAAAAACTAATAAATAGAAATATGGATAGCAAAATTTTACATACATGTGTTTATTATTTATTTATGAATATATATCTATTTCTTTGTAATGGCAGCTAACTCTAGGCTGGTGACAAGCAAAGCGAAGGGAAAAAATTTACTTAATAATTTTGTTGTGTATTTGAAAGGAATAGCAAGTTGTGCATTTGAAAATTTACATTTTCATTTGTAGTCATCTTACTATGACATGGAAATGTCTATTTATAATTTAAAAGTAAAACAAAATATAGTATCACTTTATCCCAATCTTAATTTTCCAATTTAGGTTATATTGTTATGCCCATTTAGGAGTGGAGGACACTGAGGCAAACTAACAGAGTTTAAATGACTTGCCCAGAGGTAGGCAGTAACTGTCCAAGTCTTAATATACCTGACTATATGCCCAGGACTCTCCATTGTATTACCGGTTCCCTTTAACTTCTAGATAACAGAAACTATGGAATGAGTCTGTCTATATGTAAAAAAGGTGGGCCAAGTCCAAGGTCCCTCTTGATCAGGCTTGAGGCTGCTCCAGCCCAATAATTTTTTTTACCCATGTTTCTGCAAGAATAGAGCTTCACAGGACACCAAGTAAGAAGAAGAACATTTGCTCTTTCTCAGAAGTTGTACAAATAATGGGGCACATTCTAATTTAGGTCACTTGCTTTACAAGCACTAGTGGGTGAATTTAGACTGATATGTATGAACATAAAGAGCTAATTTTCAACATGGAGCAGCTCTGGATCCTCATCCTTTCCCTAAGAACTAAATTACAAACTTCTTTCCATCTTCATCTCTAACTGATTTCTGTGCCCAGGGCTTCCAGTTCTCAGAGAAGAGGTGATCTCTTATTTTGAGCAAAGGGAAGCACTGTGGATGCTGGACCCAAAAGGCTTGAGGAGCTACTCACCAGGTGAGTGAGATGAAAGCAGGTCTATGAGAGCTGTGGTTACATGAGGCTTCTAAGAGTTAACCTGATGTAAATGCTCAGTGTTGGGGAGAAAGACCAGATTTGGATTACTTTGTCAGATATTTCTTGGCAGCAGTGTCCAGGGCTAGTCAATGAATCTCAGTTTCTCATGTATGAAAGGAGAAATTTGCACTCCATGACCCTGTAGGTGCCTTCCAGTGCTCATCTGGGATGCTATACCAAGTCATTGTTTGGGATTTGGGGCAGTGGAATTCTCCTGCAAGTGCCAACAGGGATTAGGTTCTACTACATGAGCCACTTCTTAGAATTTCTTCTAGTCAGTAAAAAATTAAGTGCCTTCTACATGGCAGCCTGGGTTGAGTACTAGGAACATAAAGAGGGGCATAAAGGTCAGAGCTCTTGAATCATTATCTCAATCCTTCAAGGGGTTTGTGAGCTTCTAAAAGGGAAAGGATTGCAAGAGTGGGGTATGCACTAACCTTTCATATCACAGGATGATGAATTCAATTTTCTATATGAGACATTTTCAGATGTTGATAATTTCATGCATTTTTAGAAAATTGTGTTTCTTAGGATATGCAAAGGGTACATAATGATAATTTTTAAAAAATAAATAAGTAATAGCTATCTCAAAAAATGTAATGGGTCAGAATAAAATCACTTATACTGCAAGTAAATACAAAAAATGACTGTGTTAGCCTTCTGAATGTGACCTCAGATAAGGTAATAGATAAAAAAAAATAAAATTGAAATTGATCATCATGGAAATTTGTTATAATTACATGCAGGATAGATCATGAAATAATTTGAGTATTTAATACATATTCACTAAATGACGTTTATTAAAAAAAAAAAGAATTGAAAGTGTAGATAATGAAAGGGAAAGAGAAGAATTGAGAATAAAGATAATTTGTCACATACTCTAGACAGAGTGTGCCCATTCACAGGGTGTAAATTCTAATCTCAGCTGCTGGGATTAGGGTCAAGTCACTCAGCCATTCTGAGCTGATGACTTGAGTTGTGCACCTAAGGAGAATGAAGACACTTTCTGTGTTGTCACAGGTTTATTATAAAGTTCCAATGTAACTGTGCATGAAGCTCCATAGAAATTAAATTATCTTTGGCATGTAAACTAATGGGATTCAAAATGATTGGTTCTATTTGCCTAGGAAAAGACAAAAAAAAAAACTTGAGTTTCTCTTCTGATGATGGAAGAGAATGTAAATCTATATGTGTGCCTGCATCATGTCTATATTTGTTTTATTGTTCATTGTTTTCTTACTTTTTTTGAAGGAGAGCTCAGACTTGAAATGAAGGAAACTACTGCAAAGTTAAGCCTCTCTGTGGTAGAAACTCACAAGCAAAGATTTATGAGTGACAGTCCTTGTGACTTTACTTGGAGAGAAATCTGTGCGACACATAAGAGAATCCAGCTTAGAGAGAAACATTATAAATGTAACCAATGTGGAAAAAGTTTTGGAAAAAAGGGAAATCTTATTGTACATCAGAGAATCCATGCTGGAGAGAAACCTTATGAATGTAACCACTGTGGAAAGAATTTTAGAATAAAGAAATCTCTTATTGTACATCAGAGAATCCACACTGGAGAGAAACCTTATGAATGTAAGCAATGTGGAAAACGTTTTAGAGAAAAGGGCAATCTTATTGTACATCAGAGAATCCACACTGGAGAGAAACCTTATGAATGTAACCATTGTGGAAAGACTTTTAGAGAAAAGAGAGGTCTTATTAGACATCAGAGAATCCACACTGGAAAGAAGTCTTATGAATGTAACCAGTGTGGAAAGGCTTTTAGACAAAAAGAAGCTCTCATTATACATCAGAGAATCCATACTGGAGAGAAACCTTATGAATGTAATCAGTGTGGAAAGGCTTTTAGAGTAAGGAAATCTCTTATTGTACATCAGAGAATCCACACTGGAGAGAAACCTTATGAATGTAACCAGTGTGGAAAGGCTTTTAGAGATAAGCAAAGTCTTAGGGTACATCAGACAATCCACACTGTAGAGAAATCTTTTGAATGTAACCATTGTGGAAAGACTTTTAGACTAAGGAAATCTCTTATTATACATCAGAGAATCCACACTGGAGAGAAACCTTATGAATGTAAGCAGTGTGGAAAAGCTTTTAGACAAAAGAGATCTCTCATTATACATCAGAGAATCCACACTGGAGAGAAACCTTATGAATGTAATCACTGTGGAAAGACCTTTAGAGAAAAGAGAGGTCTTATTAGACATCAGAGAATCCACACTGGAAAGAAGTCTTATGAATGTCACCCATGTGACGAGGATTTCAGTCAAAGGAAAGATTTTAGTAGACATAAGAAAATTCACAGTGGAGAGAAATCTTATGGATGTAATCAATGTGGGAAGGCTTTTAGACATAGAGGACTTCTAGCTGGACATCAGAGAAGTCACACTGAAAAGAAATCTTATGAATGTAACTACTGTGGAAAGACTTTTAAAAATAGAGGAAATTTTAGTACACATAATAGAATCCACACTGGAGAGAAACCTTATGAATGTAACCAGTGTGGAAAGGCTTTTGGAGTAAAGGCAACTCTTATTAGTCATCAGAGTATCCACCCTGGAGAGAAACCTTATGAATGTAACCAGTGTGGAAAGGCTTTTAAAGACAGAAGAACTCTTGATATACATCAGAAAATTCATACTGGAAAGAAACCTTTTGAATGTAACCAATGTGAAAAGGCTTTTGGAGTAAAGTACAATCTTATTGTACATCAGCGAATCCACACTGGAGAGAAACCTTATGAATGTAACCAATGTGGAAAAGCTTTTAGAGACAAGAGAGCTCTTACTAGACATCAGAAAACCCACACTGGAGAGAAACCTTATGAATGTAACCAGTGTGCAAAGGCTTTTAGACAAATGAAAACTTTTATTGATCATCAGAGAATCCATACTGGAGAGAAACCTTATGAATGTAACTGGTGTAAAAAGGCTTTTAGACATAAGCAAACTCTTAATGTACATCAGAAAATCCACACTGGAGACAAGCGTTATGAATGTAACCAATGTGGCAAGGACTTTAGTCAAAGGAAAGCTCTGGTTGCACACCAAAGAAACCATACTGGAGAGACACCTTATGAATGTAACCAATGTGGAAAGACTTTTAAGTTTAGAGGAAGTCTTAGTAAACATCAGAAAATACACACTGGAGAGAAACCTTATAAATGTAACCAGTGTGGAAAGGCTTTTAGAGAAAAGGGAACTCTTACTGTACATCAGAGAACCCACACTGGAGAGAAACCTTATGAATGTAACCAGTGTGGAAAGGCTTTTAAACATAAGAAAAGTATTACTGTACATCAAAGAATCCACACTGGAGACAAACCTTATGAATGTAACCAGTGTGGAAAGACTTTTAAATATAAGAGAAGATTTATTGATCACAAGAGTATCCATACTGGATAGATAACCTTATCAATGTAACCAATGTAGAAAGACTTATGAACATAAAATCAGCCTTATTGAGCATCAGAGAATCCACACTTGACAGATACCTTATAAATGTAAACACTGTGGAAAGGCTTTTAGATATAAACAAAGTCTTAATGTACATCCAAGAATATACAATGGAAAGAATTGTGGCAAGGATTTTAGTAAAAGGAAATCTCTTACTGTCATCAAAGAATCCACACGGAGAGAAAGCTCAGGAATGTAACCAGTGTGGAAAGATTTATAGATATAAAAGCAGTCTAACGATACATCAGAGAATCCACACTGAACAGATACCTTATGAATGTAACTAGTGTGGAAAGGCTTTTAGACAAAGGAATGCTTTTAGTGGACATCAAAAAATCCACACTGGAGAGAAACCTTGTGAATGTAACCAGTATGGGAAGACATTTAGAGAAAAGAAATCTCTTATTGAACATGAGAGAACCCACACTGGAGAGAAACCTTATGAGTGCAACCAGTAAAGAAAGACTTGTGAAAGAAAGTAAAAGCAGCCTTATTGAGCATCAGAGAATACACACTGGAAAGAACTGTGGCAAGGATTTTGGTAAAAGGAAAGCTCCTACTGTCATCAAAGAATCCAGACAGAGAAAGCTCATGAATGTAACCAGTGTAGAAAGATTTTTAAACATAAGAAAAGTCTTATTGATCATCAGAAAATTCACTTTTGAGAGAAACCTTATGAATGTAAACAATGTGGAAAGTGTTTTAAAAAAGGGAAGTTTTTGAATAGAAGCCCAACAGTTGGAGAATGGCTGAATAAGTTATGGCATATGAATATTATGGGAATAAATAAAATAACAATTTACTGTTCTATAAGAAATGATCAACAGGATAATTTTAGAGAGGCTTACATGAACTGATGCTAATTGAAATTGGGTTATTTGCCATCTATGAGAGGGGGTGAGGGGAAGGGAGGGAATGCAAGGTATTACAAGGGTGAATGTTGAAAATTATCCATGCATATGTTTTGAAAATAAGTTTTAACTTTTTTTTGCACATCAGAATCTACATTGAAGAGAAACCTTATGAATGTAACCAGTGTAAAAAAAAAAAAAAAACAACTTTTAAATATAAGATAATTCTTAGTAGACACCAAGGAATTCATACTGGAGAGAAACCTTATGAATGTAATCAGTGGGGAAAGGCTTTTTGAAAAGGGAAATGACCCTAAATCACAGAGTTTACACTAGGTAGAAACTAATTGTGGAAAGGGTTTTATAACATTTTGATTAGTTATTGCCAGATGTGTGAAGAAAGGTAAAAGCATTAAATAGGATAATTAATTAGGTAGAGAACACAGGGACAAGATGAGGTGCTGTTGCTGACTTTTGAATTTAGCTTTCTCTAGCCACAACCCTATGGGGAGAGGGGCAGGGGCATTTGGAGGAGAGAGGAGGGATGACCAATAGTTTCTTTAGCATATTAGAGCCTTTTTCACCTGGTCACCTACTTGAAAGGCAACATGGTGGAATTGAAAGTTCACTTGAATTGGAATCAGGACATGATTTGAATTTCTCTTTCTGTACCATTGGTCTTGCAAAAATTAATTTAAATTTACTGGATCTCAGAACATTTAGGTTAGGTGTAAGGTCTCTCCCAGTTCTAAATCCTGTAAAGATCCTGTGGATGTGAGAAGCTGAGGAGGGATTTGAAGATGAACCCCACCCCTCAATGCTACTTCTTGCTGGGTCCTCAGCCTCAGATTTAGGCGAATAAATGAGATGACTTCACTAAGCCTTCTGGATGTGATTGACAGTTGGGAGAGGCAGCAAGATATGGAAAATTCTAAACCTAGATCTCTGTTGAGTTAGGAAACTTGCAGGCCATTCCTAAATGAACAGCTTTTTCAGTGCATCTAATGAAATGGGTTTCTTCCCATATTTATTCACGAAGAAAATGTTTTATTAAGATGCTATTAAGTTTGTGACCAAAGATGAACTAGAGATTATTACTGATCACAAAATAGAAAATTTTGATTATATCAAATTAAAAAGCCTTTGTACAAACAAAACTAATGCAAACAAGATTAGAAGGGAAGCAACAAACTGGGAAAACATCTTCACAGTTAAAGGTTCTGATAAAGGCCTCATTTCCAAAATATATAGAGAATTGACTCTATAAGAAACCAAGCCATTCACCAATTGATAAATGGTCAAAGGATATGGACAATTTTCTGATGATGAAATTGAAACTATTACCACTCATATGAAAGAGTGTTCCAAATAACTATTGATCAGAGAAATGCAAATCAAGACAACTCTGAGATACCACTACACACCTGTCAGATTGGCTAAGATGACAGGAAAAAATAATGATGAATGTTGGAGGGGATGTGGGAAAACTGGGACACTGATGCATTGTTGGTGGAGTTGTGAACGAATCCAACCAATCTGGAAAGCAATCTGGAATTATGCCCAAAAAGTTTTCAAATTGTGCATACCCTTTGATCCAGCAGTGTTTCTATTGGGCTTATACCCCAAAGAAATACTAAAGAAGGGAAAGGGACCTGTATGTGCCAAAATGTTTGTGGCAGCCCTGTTTGTAGTGGCTAGAAACTGGAAAATGAATGGAGAATGGTTGGGTAAATTGTGGTATATGAGTGTTGTGGAATATTATTGTTCTGTAAGAAATGACCAGCAGGATGAATACAGAGAGGCTTGGAGAGACTTACATGAACTGATGCTAAGTGAAATGAGCAGAACCAGGAGATCATTATACACTTCGACAACGATATTGTATGAGGACATATTTTGATGGAAGTGGATTTCTTTGACAAAGAGACCTGAGTTTCAATTGATAAATGACGGACAAAAGCAGCTACACCCAAAGAAAGAACACTGGGAAACAAATGTGAACTATCTGCATTTTTGTTTTTCTTCCCGGGTTATTTATACCTTCTGAATCCAATTCTCCCTATGCAACAAGAGAACTGTTCGGTTCTGCAAACATATATTGTATCTAGGATATACTGCAACATATCCAACATATAAAGGACTGCTTGCCATCTAGGGGAGGGGGTGGAGGGAGGGAAGGAAAAAAAAAAATCGGAACAGAAACGAGTGTCAATATAAAGTAATTATTAAATAAAAATTTAAAAAAAAAAAAGAGAACGTGAACATGCAAATTCACCAATATGAGAATAAAGCTTTCTGCATTCACTAGCATATATATGAAGATTTAAAGAAAAAGAAGGCAATTTTGCTTAATGCTGCCAAAGTATTTTAAGCAATGGTATTTCCATCAAATTATCAGTATAAACTTATCTCTGGTGGGATATTCAGTAATATTTTTAATTTTAAAAATTTTGCATTTTATAAGTATTATATGTAGATTTATTACACTGTAATAAAATTGAATCAGAAATCTTAAAAAAAAAAAAAAAAAAAGAAAGAAATTATTTCTCTTAATCTCTATCTGGACATAAATTTTGCCTACCAAAGCCCTGAAAACTTCTCAAGTAGCTTTTCCTTACAACCTGTTCCTCTATGACATGGGTTTAGTATTTGGAATAATATTCTTTTTAAACAAAAATCAATTTGTAGCTGAAAGCAGCTGGCTGTCCCTAATATAGGAAGTTTGTCCAGAATCTTCCTTCCTATTACCCAAGTGGTGGGAAAGGAATGAAAGGGAATAAGCATTTTTTTCTCCTACTATTTGCCAGGTGCTATGCTATATGATTTCTTTACAATATAGTAACAACAATATTATTTAAGACCAACTTTCAGCAATTAAATTATTTTGATTATAAGTACCCAAATTATTGATTAAAAAAAAAAACAAAGGAAGAAAGATGCTATTTTTATATGAATGGCAGCCATCTTTATAAAAGGGGCAGGCAGCAGAAAGTGAAAAAAATCTATTTGATAAATTTGTTGTCTATTTGAAAAGAATAGGAATTCATATATTATATATTTACCGTTTCATGAACAATCATCTTTTTACTTTTTTCAAATAAAATGAAATATATTTAATTGATGTTATGAAATCAAGTGATCTTATTCACCTTTAATATATTTTAACTTATTAGATATCACATCCTTCAAAACTATAAAAATCACTTTGAATCCCAATTCCATTATTTTAATGTGGTAACTGTTTTGGATTCTACCAAATATGATAAGAACTGTAGCTATGTTTTCTTTTCTTTTTTATTTTTTTGGTCAGGATAATCATAATAGCTAGCATTTATTTAGTATTTTAAAGTTTCTTTTTTATTATTATTATTATAACTTTTTATTGACGGAACCCATGCCTAGGTAATTTTTTTTTTAATAACATCCCTTGCACTCACTTCTGTTCCAACTTTTCCCTCCCTCCCTTCACCCCCTCCCCCAGATGGCAGGCAGTCTTATACATGTTGAATATGTCACCGTATATCCTAGATACAATATATGTGTGCAGAACCAAACAGTTCTCTTGTTGCACAGGACACAATCATCTTTTTTTAAAAATGTTACTATGTCATAGAAATTTGGGTTTCCATAACTTTTTTTTTGTTCCATAAGTTAAAAAGAAAATTAAATATTATGTTACCTTGCCTTCACAATAATCTTCCAATTTAGCTGATATTATTTTCCCCATTTAAGAGTCAAGGAAACTGAGGCAAACAGACTTTAAATACAAGGAGCACAGAGATAGGAACTATCTGAAGCCTGATTTAAACTCAGGCATTTCTGATTCTAGGCCAGGTTTCTCTTCATTGTACTACCATCTCCCTTCCTAGATAATGGATACCTTAGGATGAGTCTATCCTTCTATGACGAAGGTACCCAAAACAAAGGTCCCTCTTGGTCAGGCTTGAGAGTGTGCTGGCCTACTAACCCTTTTTTGTCCAGGTGTGGGGTTAATAGTTTCTTCCAGAACGTAACTCACCAGGATAGGAGGCAGGAGCTGGGAAAAGAGGTTTGGCTTTGTCTCAGAAAAAGTCGTGCACAAGAGAACTTTGTACAGGGCAACAACAAGATCATGTGCCGATCAACTTTGATGAACGTAGCTCTTTTCAACTAGGAGGTGATTCAGGCCAGTTCTGACAGACTTGTGATGGAGAGGGCCATTTGTACCCAGAGAAGTGTATCTTGATTGAATGAGGAACAAAGTAGAGTATTTTCACATTTTTGTTGTTGTTGTTTGCTTGCTTGTTTTTTTTTTTTCCCCTTTTTCATTTATTCTCCTTTTTGATCTGTTTTTTCTTGTGCAGCATGATAAATGTGGAAATATATATACAAGAATTGCATGTGTTTAATGTGTATTGGATTATTTGCTTCCAGAAGAGGGGGCGGGGGAAGAAAGAAAGAAAAATTTGGAATACAAGGTTTTACAAGGGTAAACACTGAAAACTATCTTTGCATACCTTTTGAAAATAAAAAGCTATTATTAAAAAATAATCGTACAACAGAATAATGTGGCATATCCTATTTTGGGTTAAACAAACACTAATGAGTGAGTGTAGAGACTCATATGTGCAAACATAATTGCTTGAATCTCAAAATGTCGTTGCTCTGGATCCTCACTTCTTTCCCTAAAGAGAAGTAAATTACAAGCTTCTCTCCCTCTTCATCCCTAAAGGGTTCCAAGGGTTCTAGGACTTCCAGTCCCCAGAGAAGACATGATCTCTCATTTTGAGCAAAGGGAAGCATCATGGATGCTGGACCAAGAAGGACTGGGGAGCTGCTCTCCAGGTGAGTGAGGTGAAAGCAGGTGTAAGAAAGCTGTGGTACAAGAGGCTTCTAGGAGTTACCAAGAAGTAAGGGCTAGACTTTGGGAAGAACTGCCTAGGAATTCTTTTTCTTTTCTTTTTTTTTTTTTTTGTGCAATGTATCCTGGACTGGTCAATGAATCTAAATTTCCCTATCTGTAAAATGATGGGATTGCACTCTATGGCCTGGTAGGTCCTTTCCAGTGAACATCTATGATCCTATAGGATGTCACTGTTTGGGATTTGGGGACATGAAATTCTCCTGAAAGTCCCAAAAGGGATTACATGATCCAAGATGAGTTTACTTATTCAAGTCAGTAAACATTTAAGTGCTCAGAACATGCCAGGCCCTGGCCTAAGCACCAGGAACAAAAAGAGGTACAAATGACATCTCTTCCTCTTATGGAGGTCACAAAGTGGTGGGGTAGACAATACACCAACAATGAGGTAGAAACTCACTGTGGACTCCACTATGGACTGGATAAACTGCTACTAAATCTAGTGATTTATTAAATCACTAACTAGGGAGAATAATAATGGTTTAAGGAGAATAAAATTTGGGGGGAAATAAGTCAAAATCCAAAAAAAGTAATAGCTAAAGTAATGAGTAATGCCTATAGAGTAGGACAGAGTAATTATGATCCAATGACATTTAATTGTCATTCTTCCTTAATCTTATTCCTCATCAAATTGCTTTAATACTGAATTTTGATTGTATTTTGCTTTAAAGTCTAGTCTCCTTGTAGAGGGTTAAAGATCACAATTACAAAGGGAGACTTCAATACAATCCAGGAGGATGTATGCTTACAAATGATGTATAGCACCCCAATTTTCCCAAAAGCCATTTGCTTCCAGTTGTTCAGAGTATGGGGTCCATTAATTTGTGTTAGTCTGGTGCTGCAGTTTCAGCTCAGAAGGAAGAAGAGGTGAGTCTGAGAAGGAGAAAGATGATGAAGGGCTGGGGAAGATGAGCTCTCAGAGGAGACCAGCCTGGGAGGGGGTGGGAAGCTGCTCCAGATTTGAGCATTATGGTGGACTTTGGAAGTCTGGGAGGAGTTTGGGGCAGAAAAGAGGATCTTAGTGTGATGGGGGACAGGACTAAGGGAGGACAGGCACTGACAGTCCTGAAGTCTTGACCCAGGAGGTGATTGGAGGAAAGGGCTCAAAAGATGGGGCTCTTGGGATGAGGAAGACCTTCCCAGATGGGGCTGGTGAGAATCAGGAAGTCTTTGAGCTGGGATGCTCCTCGACCCTTCGTTGCAGCAGAAACTGCTCTGCCTTCCCTGGGAGTTCAGGTCTCTCCCCTTTCTTCCCTTGAACACAAGATCACTTAGAATTCTGGCAGACATACCTGTGCTTGCACCACTCAGGTAGGTCTGAACTAACCTCCCCCATATTTCCTGGATTCTACTAGCTGCCCTTGACTTTGGATCTCCTCTTGTGACCTTGTGGTACATGACCTCCAGGTCTATCAGGAGTGCACCTTTCTGCTAAGGCTTCCTGTTGGATGAGCCTTTATTTTTTATTTCCAATTTATCTATTTCCCTTCTAATTGTAGTATCTTGTCTTTTGTACTAATGTTGGATTTGTTCATTTATCTTCCTAGTTGTTGTTTTTTTTTGTTTTTGTTTTTGTTTTTTTATGATGCATATTCAGTTAACTCTTTTCTCTTAATGTGTGATGGTAAGTCTATGTTTCTCCCTCTGAGACTGCTTTAGTTCAACCCTAGACATTTTGGAATATTGTTTAATCAATTATTTTCATTTTATTTTACAAAGTTATCATTTCTAAGATTTGTTCTTTGAATTAATTATTATGTCATATGTCACAAGTAAATTTCCTTTTAGGTTTGTATCTTTGGTGATCTCTGAACCAATTTGCATTCTTAATTCATTAGGGAATGGAAGAGAATATCGATTATTTCTGCCTTTTTTCATTTCTGTGCAGTATCTCTGTATCCCAGTGGTTAATTTTTGTAAAAGTACCACGTGTTGAAAAGAATTGTGCATGTTGTCCCATTTAGAATATGCCACAAGTCTTTTACCCCAAATTTCTCTAGACATTTTTTCCTCTCTTCTACTTTATCTCATTTTGCATTTCTTCATGTCCCTTTCCCTCTTAGTTCTCTTGTACATTCCCCTCTCTCTCTTTCTCTTTAACTAATCCTCTTTCTTAGTTTTCTAATTTCATCCATTTTTCTTCCCCTTTCTAACAAGGATTCTCTCCCTCTCCTCAATGTCCATTTTCCTTCACTGTTCTGCCTGGATTCTCATTCTCTGTCACACAGCACCTCTGCTCACTTGGTCTTTTTTCCTTGACACTTCATGCAGTCAAAGGCTCCAAGGGCCCTATTCTGAGGCTGTGCTGTAGGAGCTTCCTGCCCCTGCTTGTAGACCAACCACATAGATGTCTTTTCATTTTCCTTCCACATTCTTCTAGAAATGTCAACCTTGTGTCTGTGCTCTTCTACTCCTCTAAGTGCTAGTTTCCCCTAAGAGTGACAACTCCCCCAAACCCAAGACAAGTGGACTTTTCAGACTCTAAATCTCCAAGCCTCAAGGTGAGGTCCCCTATCTCCTATAACCCACCTTCAATGTCAGTCCTCCTCCCTTCATCCATCTTTTCCAACTTTCTACCCTCCTCCCCGACTCCCCATGTGGTCTTCTCCTTGGCAATCTCAGAAAATATAAAAAAAATTAAATTCCTCAGTTATTCAAAAGTGAAATAATAGAATGAAAGAAATAAACTGTGAAATGTGGCTTAGACATAGATCCGGATGAGGTCAGTGAAGCAATTCCTAGTTTGACGTAAGCATGTGTAAAATTCACATTGGCTATCCTCTTTGGTAAAAGGTGGTTTATTTAGGAGAAGAGGTTATAAAAAGGAAGAGGAATGGGAAATAGGAAATGGAGTTGGGAGAGCAATACAATTACCAAGGAAACTGAGGAGATGTCCATCAGTTGGAGAATGGCTAAATAAATTATGGTATATGAATGTAAAGGGCTGAAACTCAAAAAAGTGTGTTTGAATCAGACAACCCAGCACTTAAGGCTAATTACCTATTGGACAATATCTCTATTACCCTATGTTTGGAATTTCTCTTGTCTCAGTTAATGCTTACTCAATGGTTGGGGTTAAGAGAATTTTAGATAAGGATTAGGAGATGGAGTGAGAGAGGCCAAAGAACTTCACTTGGCCATAGGAGGGAGAGGAAAAAAGTGTGGAGATTCTGGACTCTAGAATCAAGGAAGGATCCTTGGCAAAACCCCTGGCAGTTTTGTCCATCTCCTTCACTTCTCCCCCTGAAGACCAAGGACTTTTGCTTATCCTGACTCTAGCTGTTCTTGAGGCCTCCAGGGAGCTAGCCCAGATTTTACATTTTGGTGCCGAACGTGTGAACCAAGGACCCTAATTTCACTGAAGAAGTCCCAGGTGACCAGGAAATAGGGTGAGTATTTTAATAGACAAACAGGGAACTTACTTTGTTAAGGGCTAAACTAGTAACCTTTTCTAACTGAAATGGGGAAGATATTAGGAAAAGATTCTCCCCTACCCTCAACTCTACCACCACTACCCCCTGCCCCGAGAGAGCTCTATAGAAAACATACTTAGGTTGATCAAGAGACAACTTTTGCTTGTATCTTGGGTGAAGATTGGTGGAATTATACTAGGACTACGCAAGGATACTCCTTTAGAGGAGATCATAAGATGCTATGCCACAATGGGTTCAAATACGTTTTATAGCCAGGCTATGATGCAGACTTCCCAAGATCCAAACATAGAAAGACAGAGTCCCTTTTGGCAAGGGACTTCCAGAGAGACTCTTCAATACTTTCAATGTGGTAAAGAGCATCTGAAAGCTCAATGTTGGCATAGAGACAGAGTGAGAAAACAGGATGGGAGAACAAGACCCAATACCCCATGTCCAAAATGTAACAGAGGCTTCCATTGGGCATCAGAATGTAGACTGATTCAGGGAAACGGATGAGGGGCCCAAGGCAAAAAATACTTGGGGCATGATGGCAGCCGATGCTACACCACTGGAACAGAGTGTGGAACATAACATAGCATTCTCACTCTCTCTGTTGTTATTTGTTTGCATTTTGTTTTCTTTCTCAGATTTTCTTTTTCTTCTTTCTTGATCTGATTTTTCCTTGTGCAGCAAGATAACTGTATAAATAGGTATATATATATATATTGTATTTAACGTGTATTTTAACATATTTAACAAGTATTGGTACGTGCCAGCTAGAGGAGGGGTTGGCGGGGAAGAGGGGAAAATTTAGAACAAAAGGTTATGCAAGGGTCAATGTTGGTAAAATTACCCATGCATATGTTTTGTAAATAAAAAGCTTTAATTAATAAAACAATAATTTTTTTTAAATCTATCTTAAACCAGAAGGGAGAAACCTGTGGGGTTTTTTTGTTTATTTCTTTGCTTTTTTTAAATTGAGTTCTGGCACCAGAAATTGTGTCAGAAAAAGCTTCTTGTGTATATTAGGGACTCTCTGAAAGAAAAAGAAATAGAGCCAGAAAAAAAAAAAAAACAGAGAAAAAGAAGAGTCAGAGAGAGAAAGACAGAGACTGAGAGAGAGTATGTGACAAAGAGACAGAGAAAGCAGGCCAGCATGAGAGAGAGAAAGATAGAAAAAAAGTTCCAGGGGATAAAGAGAGCCAGAAAGTCAGAGAGAGAGAATAAGACAAAAAGAAATAAAGAGGGCAAGAAAAAAAGAGAGAACAACACAGATAGACAGTAACAGAGACAGTAAGAGAGAGAGCAAGAAAGAAAGTAAAAAAGAAAGGAAACAGTGTCAGAGAAATAGAGAAAGTGAGAGAGAAAAGTACAGAGGTAGTGGAACAGAGTCTGAGAAAAAGATAATAAAGAGAGAGAGGGAAAAAAAAAAAAAAACTGAGAAAGAGAATGTCACAGAAACCCAAATAGTGAAAAAGAGCTTGAGAAAGGGGGTGGGGGGAGGAGACAAAAATAGATACACAGAAAGAGAGGTGAGAGAGACAGAGACAGAGAAAGAGATGCAAACAGACAGTGATGGAGAAGAAAAACAGAGACAGAAAGAGAGGTGTGAGAGACAGTGACAGAGACAGAGAGAAAGAGAGGTAAGAAAGACAGAGACAAAGAAACATTTTGCATTTTTTCCCTACATCCTTCTGTGATCCTTAGGCTATTTGAATTCTGCACAATTTCCTTTGGCAAGAGGCAGATATTCTTTGAATGTTCTTGCTTTTTTGTTTTAACTTCACTTCTAGGCTGTCCCTACCTTTTTGAGTATTTGCATTCCCTTCCTCTCTCTTTGATTTTCTCTGGGGAGGGTTGTCCTTCTATCCCAGACTCTAGAGACAGAGACAGAGAGGGAGAATTATTACTGGGCTGAGGCTGCAGCTTGCATTCCTTCACACCCAGTCTTGGTGACCTTTCCTTTTCCTAGCAATCTCACCCCTGTCTCCATGCTCTCCTCCTCCCCAAGTACTAGCTGCCCCTCTCCCCCATATGCCTCCTCTTTCTTCTCAGGTCAAGTCTCCCTCCTTCTTCCATCTTCTCAGTCTTGTCCCCTACATTCTCCTCTCTTGCTGAGAGCAGGGAGCTCTCTTCAATGCTCATTTTTCTCAATCTGTCCCCAGTCTTTGACACATGTGATCCCTTTCTCCTTCCTGAAACTCTCTTCTCTAAGGTTTTAGGACAGGACTCTGAAATCTTTCCTCCTCCCTCTTTCACCCCTTTTCCATATTCTGTATTGGATCTTCCTCTAGCCCATATCCTCTAATCACTGGTGTCCCCCCTCCTGGCTTCCCTCTTTTTTCCCTCTTCATGAATAGATCTCATCAGCTGCCATGCATTTAATCACCATCTCTGTGCTAATCAGTTACTGATTTACAAATTCTTCCTGCCTCTTCTGCCCCGATTTCTCTGCTAATCCTCAGGCGTACAGCCCTACTGACCTGCCTGGTTACCTTTAAGGCATGTTTAAAAACTAAAAGCCATCTAGGGAAAGCCTTCTTTAACTCCTCTTGCTTCTTGGGCTTTCCCTCTGCTAATTATTTTCTATTTCAACTGTATAAAGTTTGCTATTTGCATATTATCTCCCTTATTAGACTATAAGCTCCTTAAGGGCAGGGACTGGAGTGATTGTGAGAGTGTGTTTGTGTCTGTAGCAGTTTGTAGCAGAATACCTGACACATAGTAGGCATTTTATATATTTATATAAAATTGAATTGAAAATTTCAGGTCATTGATCTGATCTTGTTCTACCACTCTCTTCTTCCAATTCCCTCTTTCCCCCTCTTTCATGTATCTTCCCCATATTGTAATGAAGTCCCACAAAAGCAGCAGCCTTCTGAAGGCAGGGTGACGCAAGATTCTCTTCATAATACTCCCTATTATAATCTTCACTGTTAGCTCCAACAGATTTCCTCTTTCTTCCCTATCCTCTTCTCAACTTTTAGAAAAAAAGTATCTTTGGGGGCAGCGAGGTGGAGAGAGCACCAGTCCTGAAATCAGGAGGACCCGACTTCAAATCCAGACACTTAATTACTAGCTGTGGAACCCTGGGCAAATCACTTAATCCCAATTTCCTCAGCAAAAACAAAAACAAAAACAAAAACAACACAAAAAAAAAAAACCTCTTTTGCTGGTCTTTCTGTAGTTTCTTTCTTGCTTTTGTTATCTATATTTAATCACTCTTCCTACATTTCTGTTGTTTGAGGCATTTAAAAAACACACAGTCCTGCTCTACTTTTCTTTCTAAAAATATTCACTATTGAACATTGCCTTTTTCGTCCCTATATTGTTAAGTTCCCATCTGCAGGATAGATCATCCTGGCTATATCCTCAGCTCCAGTGCTCTCTGGAGGCCATTCTTCCATCCCTTCCCCATATCTACTTGGTTTGAATTAGTCTTGCCTTATTTTGTGGTGTTTTTCTTCTTTAAAATATAATGGTTCTCTCTGGGAGCAGGTTTCTTGGGGAGGTTTTCTGGAGGCGGCCTTAGTTTCAGATAAAATCAATAAACACCCCAAATGCAGCCAGCTGAAAAAATGCAAATGTTTATTTCTTATCTCTTTCCAAGCCCGGTTAGCTTTCTTAGAGGCCTCTCTCTCTTTCCCCTTGTTCTAAGAGCTCTTGCAGCTTTGTCTTTTGCTTCTGCCTCTGCTTTCTTCAGCCTTCAGCCAGCACAAAGGTAGAAGTTGCAAATGAATCTGTCTTGCCTCCGAGAGAGATCTTCTGGCTCTCAATCTCCCAGAGTACTCCTCTCCGACCCCTGACAATGTTCTGAAGTAACTCATTTGACTGGCTCCCTGAAGTTCTATTTATGCTCCTTCTTCAAGAGTGGGATTGTGGGATTCCTCCCAGAGTGTTCTCTGGCCCTAAGAGCTTCAAGGGAGGTGTGAATTCACAAAGTTACACAGATAACTTTGTGAATCTCCCATACTTGTGAATTTCAATGAGTACTTAAATACTTCTTGCTTATATGAGCTCTCTAAAGGTGTGAACACAAGCATTATTGTCTATCATTCTACTTAGTACCTTGTTTCTTCTGGCCCATAACATCTCCTTGTAGGATCAGATCAATCATACTGAACCATGCTGAATTAGATAATTATTGTCTCTATCATCTCTAATGACTTAACAGTTTGTAAAGATTCCAACATTATTCCAGTCAGTCAGGTTCATTGTATGTGAAAGTCTTTCTCCGTGTAGGACTTTGGGCTTCTGAACGGAATTGTTCAATGTACCTACTACCAGCCTGGAGTTTGTGAACATGTTTTGTTTTGTTTTGTTTTGTTTTCTGCAGGTCAACTGTGGTGGAATAGAGAGGTGAAGAATTTATAGGAATGTATGAATTCTTTTTCTGTATTTTATTTTCATTATTTCTCTGTTTTCCCTATGTCCTGTATAATACATGCAGGCCTATATTTACTTGAGCCTTGGCCAGCTATATCCATATTTACTTAACCTGAGCTGATGACATTTATCAGTATTTGACATTTATCAATATTTAGTCTATTAGCTTGACCACTATCTGCTTGATTAAGCCCAAAGGCCAGATTTTCTGTTTCTTAGAAATCAGATGATTTTGGGGAAACAGAAAACTTCCATTCCAATCTCTTCGAATAGAAACAACCAATTAGATGCCTCCCTCTCCCCTTCTCAATGCTCTCTTACTTGTGATATAATTTCCTGTATAAAAGCTGTGTATCTTTACTACTTTTTTAGCCCTCCTACCAAGAGCTTTCTCTTTTGTATCTTGTGATGGGATGGCTCATCCTTCAGAGATTTTAATGAACAACTTTTCTGCTTTCTATTGAGTGATCTTTGAGTAGTAATTTTGGGTAAGGGTCTTCTTCATCCCTCACAACTGTGAATTCTTTCCATTGGAATATCATTTTCTCTGTTCAGTTCTGGCCGATTCTCTGATTGTTTCCTTCATAATTGTGTCCGTTTTTCCCCTACATCCTTCTGTGATCCTTAGGTTGTCTGTGTGCTTGCTGTATTTGAATTCTGCACACTTTCCTTTGTCAAATTCTCTGAATGTTCTTATTTGTTTATTTGTTGTTTTGTTTTGTTTTAACTTCATTTCCAGGCTGTCCCTCCCTTTTTGAGTATGTGCATTCCTTACTCTCTCTTTGGTTTCTCTGGGGAGGATTGTCATTCTATCTCAGATTCTAGAATTTCTATTCCTTTAGCTGGGCAGTTAACAAAAGAAGGCAACAAGCAAAGAAGGATAAAAAGAAGCCAAAGTAGGAAGGAGGTACCTAGGATTATGGTGGAAAACTCAGTAAGCTAGGCCCAAAGAAAGAGTGCCAGGTGAAAAATGAGGAGATATCTACAGTGAGCTTTTTCTTTAAAAAGGGGGTTTGGAGTTCATATCCTCCCCTTCCCCAACCACATACTGGTAAAGAGGGGTTTGTGCAAGATTTGAGAAAAAAAGAGATAGCTACTCTTGGGTGTGAGTTCAGGAATCAATCACAGGTCAGTTATCCATCAATAAAAGGGCTGCCTTCCTTTAGTGAGAACCCACACTATGGATGAAGAAGGGACTCAAAGTGTAATGCCAGAGAAACTGAGCAAGAGAGAGATTAGAGAACAATTTAATAATTTGTTAAATGGAGAGATTTACTGGGACCAAATGAGTCCATGGTTTGGTCCCAGGGCTGAATGAGACTATTGTCTCAAAGAATCCAGCAATGAATGTCAGAGACAAGATTCTTTTATAGCAGAGGTCCTCAAACTATGGCCCATGGGCCAGATGCAGCCTGCTGAGGATATTTATGTGGCCCACCAGGTTCTGGCAAAATCAGACCAGAAGTGACGGTCAACCTAAACTCGTGTTAGTAATGCACATCTCTGGCACTGGGCTGAGGCGGCAGAGACAGAGTATGAGGCAATACTGAGGTGAGGTGAGTTCCTAGGCCAGGATGTGTGGTGTGAGGAAGGGAGAGAGATGCAGAAGATGGAGAACTGATGGCCCGTGACCTTGTACAGTAATGGCAGCCGCCACAACAGATAGACACGGGGGATGTACAGTGCATGCTGCACATGTCATGGCCACTGCAGAGGGACTTCATTGAAGCAGTGAAGGTCGGAAATGGGACCGCGAAGAGGGGGAGAGAGAGTATGGGAAACGGAGCCATCACAGAACAGAGGCAGTTGGAGGAAGTTGGGCATTGCAGTCTGTATGTGGTTAAAGTTATTGCTAGTATATTGTTTTTGTAGCACTATATATATATAGGTATTTTACTAATAGCAATTTGGAATCCCTAGGAAATAATGATGTGAAGAAAAAGAAAAATTGATTTGGAATGTAGGATATTCAAAGAACAGTGGACTTATGATTACTTTTTCATGCAGTACAAGGAAAGAGATGTATGTCTGATATGCCAGACACTATATTCTGTGTTCAAAGAATATAATTTGCGTCGACACTATGACACTCAACATAAAGATAAAAATGATTGTTTGGTTGGAGAAGTGAAAAAAGATAAAATATTAAAACTGAAAAATACATTGACAACTCAGCACAATACTTTTGTGAAGCAGAAGCAGCTAAATATTTCATCACTGCGAGCAAGTTTTCAAGTTGCCAAGCTAACAGCACACACTGGCAGACCATTCCTGGAGGGAGAATTTGTTAAAGAATGCCTTCTTTCTGTTGCCAAAGAGATGTGTCCAGAGAAGGCCGATTTATTTAGTACAGTGAGTCTTTCAGGACCTACAATTACATGGAGGATTGAAGAAATGGGAGAAAATCTGCATCAGCATTTGCAAAACTCCATAAAAAAAATTCATATTTTTCTTTGGCACTCAATGAAAGCAATGATGTTCGTGATTCTACACAACTTCTAATTTTTATTTGTGGGACGAATGATTATTTTGAAGTCATAGAAGAGCTTGCTACACTGCAAAGCATCAAAGGAACTACAGGAGAGGATATCTTTGAAAAGATTTGCCAAACTATGAATGGTTTGGAGCTGGACTGGGCTAAACTAGCCAGCATGACAACTGATGGTACTCCTAACATGGTGGGAACATGGTGGGAAAACTCCTAAGAAAGGAGTAATTGCTCGCATTAACCAAGAGATGGACAACCATTCTCATCCAATAGCCATACACTGCCTCATTCACCAACAACTGCTGTGTAGTAAATCAATGAAGTGGGACTCTGTTATGAAAATTGTGGTATCTTGTGTTAACTTCATTAAAGCTAATGCACTAAATCACAGACAATTTCAGGAATTTCTGTCTGAGCTAAATGTTGAGTATGAAGATGTTCTATATCACAAAGAAGTCCACTGGCTGAGTCAAGGGAGAGTTTTGAAACGTTTCTATGACATACTTTCAAAGACGACAACTTTTCTGCTTTCAAAAAACAAAGAAGTACCAGAGCTCAATGATGCAGAATGGAAATGGCATCTTGCCATTCTGACAGATGTAACAGAGCTACTCAACAATTTCAATATGCAACTTCAAGGAAAGGGGAAGCTCATCTGTGATATGCAATCACATGCCAAAGCATTTGAAGTAAAATTAGGCCTCCTCATCAAACAAGTGAAGGAGGAAAACTTCTGCCATCTCCCCACAACTCAAAATCTGTTAGCGGAAAAACCTCTGATTGTATTCCCAAACAAAACATGTGTGGATTCACTGGAAAAATTGCAAAAGTAGTTCCAATTTAGATTTAAAGAGCTTCATCTCCATGAACAGGACATACAGCTTTCCTGTAACCCATTTTCTATTGACATTGAAAATGTGGATACAATTTATCAACTGCCTGAACTGCAGAACTGTGACTATCTGAAAGATGCATTCAAGTCAAGCAGCCTTCATAATTTCTATGCATCTCCTCTGAGACATATCCTCATCTCAGGAACCATGCACTCAAAATGGCAACCATCTTTGGCAGCACTTATGTCTGTGAACACTTTTTCTAGAATGAAACATTTGAAATCTCCAACCAGATCAACATTAATGGATGCACACTTGCATCACTTGTTACTACTAGCAGTAACAAATATGGAACCAGACATCGACCATCTCATTAGCCAAAAGCAGGCCCATAGCTCCCATTGAAATACTGGTAAGTTTGTTGATTTAACTTTACTTCATTTTAAATATTGTATTTGTTCCTATTTTGTTTCTTCACTTCAAAATAAGATATATGCAGCGTGCATAGGAATTTGTTCATAGTTTTTGTTTTTACTATAGTCTGGCCCTCCAACAGTCTGAGGGACAGTGAACTGGCCCCCTATTTAAAAAGTTTGAGGACCCCTGTTTTATAGGATAACAAGACCAATGGCATAATGGGGATTATCCCTGGGCAGGGATGACCTAAAAGGGGGAGGCACCTAGGATGACATCATGGGAGGTATTGGAGAGGCTCCTGATATTCTAATGATGTCTAAAATGGATAAAGACCTTTATCCCATTAAACATTAAGAGGGAATAAGTATAGCCTAAGATCTAAGATACAAGACCTTTATCCTATCAAACATTAAGAGGGAATGGTTATAACCTGAGGCAGAGTAACTAAATAGGACAATTAGGGAAATTGGATCAGGACATTATGATAACTGTGGCATAACAAAGGGACCCTAGAGAAAAGGAAAGATTTAAAAATCCTTGGGATTCACAAAAAGTCCAAAAAAGCAATAAATTTCTCAATTGTTCAGATGTGAAATAATTGAATAAAGGAAAGAAAACATGAATGTGGATGACATATAGAACGCAAATGACAGCAAGTTTCTATACAAGTTAGAGAAGTCTTCCCAAATTTCAGAACTTCTGATGAAGTCAATCCTGTGCTTGTAGTGGAAATGGAAGAAAATGACATGGAAAATCACCAAAATCCAAGTGCATTGGCTAAACACAAGTTGTGAAAGGTGGAAATATAGATAACCCCTCCCAGGCTTCAGTTTATTCTCAAATCTAGCCAGCCTCTCAGTATATGGTCCATTCATATATGGTTGGCTTCTTAATTCATTTTCATGATTCATGTCCTCCCAAGATTCTAGTATTCTAGAGATCTCTTTAAGACAATGTTTCAATATAAAGAAATTGGAAAGTACTTTCCTCATGTATTGTTTTTAATTGATGAAAAAAGTCTCCTTTCTAAATGTTCTTCTGTGTAATTGATGAGGTGGAAGGCTGGGCTCAGAGAAAGAGGAAAAGAAAGAGAGACAAAGGAAAAAAGAGAGAGAGGCAGGTCTATGTGAAAAGAATTCATGAACAGTGAGTATCTCTGACCAAAAAAGGAGAGTTTATCTCTTTTTTCACTAAGAAAAGAATTCTCTTAGTGGATAAAAACCCCTAATTCAATCGGGAGATTTTGTAAAGAGGTTTGCTGATGGTTACTTAGTTTTATGGGCAGACAAGGATCTAGGGCTAGGAACAATTTGAGTTGAAATCAGACCAGAATCTTCTATTTGAATAGAGAATTTTTCATTTGAATGAGAAGTCCTAGACTAATCTTCAACTCAATAGAGGACCTAATCAGTAGTGAGTGTTATCAATAAGGGTGTGCTGATCTTGTTCAGGTTAACAGAATGAAGCTACTTATCCTGATTCAGTTGGGCAGAGTCTTTTACAGAGAGAGCATGGGTTCAAGGAGATAGTCTCCTTCAAGGAGTTTCTATCTCATCTCCTCCCACCCCCAAGTCAGAGAGAGAGAGTTTGGGGGCTCCCCTCATCATAATGAAATAATATAATTAAATAAACAAATGAAAGCCATTATAAATAAAGGCATGTGACAATATCATGCCCAGAGTGACCTCAGGCCCTCAGTAGAACAACAGATAATATTACTTCACTTGGATGGAAACTGGCTCCTATCAGTCAGTGTAGTCTAGATTCTGATGAATATCTCTTTAGAATCCTTTTTCACTAGATAAAACTTTAATCCAGATTCTCAGAAGACAAAATATATCTTTTCTTTTAACTTTGTTCTCTTTTAAGTGATGACATGTATCATACCAAAATGTATGGGATGCAGCCAAAGCGGTAATAAGGGGAAATCTCATATCTCTAGAGGCCTATTTATATAAAATAGAGAAAGAGAAGGTCAATGAATTGGGCTTGCAACTAAAAATGCTAGAAAAGGAACAAATTAAAAACCCCCAGTCAAACACTAAACTTGAAATTCAAAAAAAAAAAAAAAAAGTGATGACATGTAACTTATTCTCCCAGAGAATTTAGGGTTAGGGTTAGATTTAGAGTTAGCTTCTCATGAACTCTTTGCAGAATTTTCTTTAGAACATATCACTTACATCAGTTCATTTCCATCAGGTCTTCTGTGGAAGAAATTTTCCATCACTCTCTTGCTCTCTTCCACAGATCCATCTATTTCACACATAAAACACAAACTTTCACCCTGGTTCCACAGGGAGATTCATATTCCAACTCATCATATTGTTGTGCCACAGTTCTCTTTTATTGTCCTGATTCAATTTCCCTAAATTATTCTGCTTCAGTTTCCTTAACTGTTCTGCCTCAATCCCCTTAGTTACAAAACCCTCATTAAGACGGAAGTCCACTTGCTCTAAAGTTATAAATTGTCAATGTGAGACTTAAGATAAGGGGGAGTGCAGACTTCCTGACTCCTAATTCCTTCTGTCATCAAGAATGTATGGTCCTATCCCCATCCTGTCATTGTTCTTCTTTCTCCCAATTTACCAGAATGTCAGGTGTCTCCCATCATCCTGTCAGAACCAGATTGATAGTCCCTTCCCACTCCCAATGTTTTGACTCCACTCCTGCCTTGGTCTACCCCTATAGCTGAGCCATGTGTGTATATATGTCATTGAGAACTCACATTCACCACTGGATATTTTGAGACAAGAGTCCTGTCCAGTCAATCAATTAAACTCTCCAATAAATATAATATTACAACTCTAATCTCTATCTTGCCCCAGTTTCTCCGGCATTACAATATAAAACGATTTTTCTCAAAATTCAGTCAGGTTCTTAATGACAACTACAGTTGCCTCTAACACACAAATACTCTGACCTTTGAGCAAATCACTTCTCTGAGCTTCAGTTTCACCCTCTAAATTGAAAAAGCTTTGACTCTGAGATGTCTTTCAGCTTTACATCTTATGACTTTTGGTGCTTTAGGAATTGATGGCATTCAAGGACCAGGCTATGGATTTCACCCAGGAGGAGTGTTTGGGATTTGGGGGCATAAATTCTCCTGAAATTGCCTAAAGAGATTAGGTGATCCAAGATGAGCTTATTTTTTCAAGTCAGCAAACACTGAAGTGCCTGCTACATGCCAGGCCCTGGATTAAGCACCAGGAGCAAAAGGAAGTACAAAGAACATTCCCTGTTCTCATGGAGGTCACAGACTGGTGGGGCAGACAATACATTAACAATGAAATAGAAAAATCACTGTGGGCTCCACTGTGAACTGGATAAATTGGAACTAAATCCAGTGATTTTGTAAATCACTAATTAGAGAGGGTAATAATGGTTTAAGGAGAGTAGAATTGGGGGAATAGTCAAAATCTAATAAAAAATTGGCTAGAGGAGTGAGCAGTGCTAATACAGTAGCACAGAGGAATTCTGATCCAATGACATTCAAATCTTATTCTTCCTTGTTCTTATTCCTCATCCTATTGCTTTAATGCTGAATTTTAAGGGTAGTTTACCTCAAGGTCTGCTCTGCTTATAGAGGATCAAAGATCACAATTACAAAGGGAGAATTCAATACAATATTCACAGTTACAAATAGTCAATAGCACCCTGATTTTCCCAAGAGCTTTTTGCTTCCAGATTTTCAGAGTATGGGGTCCCTTACTTTGGGTTAGTCTGGTGAGGAGTTTCAGTCAATCAATTAAACTCTCCAATAAATATAATATTACAACTCTAATCTCTATCTTGCCCCAGTTTCTCCGGCATTACAATATTAGGGGTGGGGAGTTCATCCAACAGACAGCCATGGTAAAAAGGTGTGCTCCTAGTAGACCTGAAGGTCATGTATTAAAAGGTCAGAAGAGGAGACCTAAAGGGAAAGGCAGCCAGTGGAAGCCAGGAAATATGGGGGATGCCTAGAATGGGATGGCCCAGGTGCAATTTGAGCACTGTGGAGGACTTGGGAGGACTAGGAGGAGTTTAAGGCAGAAGATCTTTGTGTGATGGGGGCAGGATTTACATAGAAAAGGCACTGCTAGGCTGAAGTCCTGGCTCTGAGTGAAGAAAGGCTCAAAAATTCTGGGGAATAGACAGTGGTGGGACCAGCAAGACACTCCCAGATAAGACTGGCTAGAAGCAGAAGTCTGAACTGGGGTCACTCTGCCTTTCTGCTCCTCCCTTCCCTGCAATAGAAATAGCTTTACCTTCCCTGAGAGTTCAAGTCTCTCCCCTTTTTCCCTGGCAACTCAACTCTCTCCTGTTACCCCCAGGAGCTCAAAATTTTCTCCTTTTTCCCCTAAGAGCTCAGTTCTCTCTCCTTTTTCCCCTAGGAGCTCAGATCTCTCTCCTTTTTCCCCCAGGAGCTCAGATCTCTCTCCTTTTCCCCCCAGCAGTTCAGATCTCTCCCCTTTTTCCCCCAGCAGCTCAGCTCTCTTACCTTTTTCCCCTAGGAGCTCAGATCTCTCCCCATTTTTTCCCTTGGAGCACAGGTCTCTCTCCTTTTTTTTCCTTCAGAAGTCAGATCTGTCTGCTTTTTTCCCTGGGAGCTCAGATCTCTCCCCCTTTTTCCCTAGGAGCTCAGATCTCTCCCCTCTTTTTTCCTTAGGAGCTCAGGTTTCTCCCCATTTTTCCCTTGGAGCACAGGTCTTTCTCCTTTT
The DNA here is from genome assembly GCF_016432865.1 of Antechinus flavipes. Taxonomy (NCBI): domain Eukaryota; kingdom Metazoa; phylum Chordata; class Mammalia; order Dasyuromorphia; family Dasyuridae; genus Antechinus; species Antechinus flavipes. Next base: position 957,275 of record NC_067399.1, read on the forward strand.
TTTTTCCTTCAGAAATCAGATCTGTCTGCTTTTTTCCCTGGGAGCTCAGATCTCTCCCCTTTTTCCCTAGGAGCTCAGATCTCTCCCCTTTTTCTCCTTAGAAGCTCAGATCTCTCCCCGTTTTTCCCTTAGTGGTCAGGTCTCTCTCCTTTTTTCCTTCAGAAGTCAGATCTGTCTGATTTTTTCCCTAGGAGCTCAGATCTCTCTTCCCTTTTTTCCCTGGGAGCTCCTCATCTCTGTCCTCTTCCCCACCCTCTCCCCAGAGTTCTGGTCCCTCCCCTTTTCCCCTGGAAGCTCCTGTCTCTCTCCTCCTTTCCCTTGGAGCTGAGATTACTCAGCACTCTGGCAGCCAGACATGTGCTTGCAGCTCTCAGGTAGGTCTGAGCCAGCATCCCTCATATTTCCTGGCTTCCACTGGCTGCCTTTCCCTTTAGGTCTCCTCTTCTGACTTTTTGATACATGACCTTCAGGTCTACTAGGAGCATACCTTTCTACCATGGCTGTCTGTTGGATGAACTCCCCACCCCTAAAACTTTTCCAGATTCCCAGTCACTTCCCAAACTTGCCCAGATTTTCCATTGCGTCACATTCCCCAGACTTCAGACTTTGTCCATAAAAATCTAGGAGTCTTAATTTCAGTCTTCTGATCAGGTGCCCCATCTCCCCACTCCATGTCTTGGTTAGAGATTCGGCTATCCTGCCTTCAGACACCAAGTCTAAGCTTACTAGAAGATCCTAGCAGACCTTCCCAGCTCCTAGGTAGACCTCAGGCTACAATCCATCTGCTTTCCCAGGCTCAGCTGTCCATCAGGAGCAATTCTCTCATTCCATTGGCTCTGACCTCCATGTCATGATCTATATTGGTTTGTCTTGCCTCCCAGACCCCACCCTTGGTCCCCAGATCTCCTGCTTCCCTGGACCCTCTTCTCTCTGAGCCCTCAGAGTTGAATCTCAGACTAGATTTTGTCTCCCAGACTCAGGCTTCCCCTGGTCATTCTCTGGGGCCTCCACTGCAGAGCCTTTCCCATCTCCACCTTTCCACTTTCCCTCCTTCCTAACCAAAGAAGGCAATCTGTCATCTGGAAGGATAATGTATGTATTAGTTGGGGAGAGGGGACTTCAGGAGACAGAGGACCAGATGGTGTGTAGAGGTCTGACTGAGGAGCCAGGGAGGCTGACTGGTCTTCTGCCATTTGGGATCCCATACCCACTTGTATCTCTGGGGTCTCTGTAGGAGGATGGGGAGAAGAGGGAGGAGAAGAGGAGTAAAAGATGGAGGGAGCAGTCTTCCTGTTCAGACCACCTCCCTTTCCAATCCTGATCCTCCCTGCATTGTTCTGTAGGGTGCAGTCTCCCCCAGGGGAAGGGGCAGTGCCTTTGAAACTCCTGGAGGACCTCATACTCTACCAGGAATCCCTGGAGGCTTGCCTCCTGCTTAGAAAAAGAGTAGAAAGTCCTCTCTTCCTCTAGGATGCTTCTCCCTCTCCAGCTTCTTCGGGTGACCTGGGCCTAGCCTGATCAGGGATTGGGTCAAGACAGACACCAAAAGTGGGGTGAAATTAGAACAGTTTTACTCTCAGGGCCCCAAACAGCAATCTCCATGCTATAAAATCAAAAACTGTTAGCCTGGGACTAGGGTAAGGGGAAGCTGGGATTTTCTATGCAGACATAAAGAAGGGAGGGACTCCTGGAGCTCCCGGCTTTTCTCTTGATTTTCAGAGAGGCTTGGAATTAAAGCCTCCCAACGTTAGGTCTAACCTCTGTTAGTAAGACCTTTGGCTGTTATTACTTCTGTGGGTCCCTCAAGGGTGGGAGCAACAAGACCCTGAGATAAGGACCAGGAACTAAAGGGAGGAACTTGACAAAATAAAGTCACTTTGGTTGCTTTGCTACCTCCACAGGGAGCCAGGAGCCAGAGGGAATGGGCCCTGGGAGCCTTGGACCTCTTCCTCAGGTGAGTGCCGTCCTTCCCCAGACCCGACCAACATCAGCAGTCACAGCCATTTCTATAGACAGGGAGGATGGGCTATAGAGCTGGCAGGGTCTGATGGATGGGTCATTTATTTACAAAAATAGGGGGAAACACAGTAGTAACAACCCTGCCCTGCCCAGCTGATTCCTTATGTGCCTGGCATCTTGGGCACTGAGACACACACACTCCCCCTATTGGTTTTTACATTCCTCCTCATTACAAAGGACTGAAGAGTTCCTTTACTTATTTCTCCATTCCCCAGGAATCAAATCTGCTCTCTTTGGGCCTACCCAGAACCCCTCTCCACCCAAAGTCTCTCCTCTTCTTGATCTCCTATGATCATGGTTCCCTGAAGCTCCTGAAGCACAATTTCTCATGGTTTTATCTAAATAATATACCTCCAGAGGTCAGCAACATGTCCTCATGAAGCCGCAGTAACTGCGCAGTAACACTGATCAGTGGTCTTATATGTATATGTGTGTGTGTGTGTGTGTGTATACACTCACACACACAAACACAATCACACATACATTTGTACCACCCAAACCCCACTGTCTCACTTTTTCACCTGCTCCCCCTCCCCTGAGAATATAAATAAAACCAAACCCATTCACTCAAAGTACAATCCGTCTGAACAATAAAAAGATCCACTTGCTGACATTTTAAAACCTTTTTCTCCTTCTGTACCAGGGTCTGGCATCTTTAAGAGGCAGACAGCAGCATGATTCCTCATTGTTCCTCAGCAATCCTGGCTGCTTTTTATGCTAAGCCAAGGTCACTGCCATAGTGAGCCCTTACATTTATGGCTCTGACTTATCCATACCTTCCCCATCCATCACACACATATGTACATGGGACACGCCTGCAGTATACTTGTGTATGTACACAGCAACTCCTATCAATGCCTCAGATTCCCTTTATCCCCCAAAAAAGAACAATCTGTATTCGTGAACATCCTTTGACTTTGTTTTGCTCACGATTGATACCTCTGTTCATCTCTCCTCCCTCTGACTCCCTCCTTTTTCTTCTTCACCCTTTTCACTGGGGAGTACATTGAACTTCTCCATTCATTCTCCTATGTCATTTATTCATCCTTCCTTTGACTAGATAACTGAGGTTCAGATGTCCCTACCCCCTTGTTTGTAGAGATGTCTACCTGCAGACCCTCCTTGCCAGAAATAACATTTCCTAACCCTCCTTTCTCTCCACCCTCTTCCCCACTTTCCCCTTAAGATCATCAAGACATGACAGAACCACTTCCAGTTTTATTCTACTTTGATTCCCTCTGTGAGCCCAAATAGGGGTATTAGGAGACACATGTCATCTCACAATAATTGAATATAAATAGTTTGTTTTTTTCATTTTGAACCCCTGAGGCTAGTTCATTCTGAATTTTTTTTCTCATTTCTTTTCACTTGTGTTTGACCTTCTAAAGTTTTTTTTTCAATTATGGTCTTTTCCTTAGCTGTGCTTAGAAGGATTTTCATTAAAGGCCCTTTTCCTTGATAGCACTGTATTCTTTTTGCTTTATAATTTGCTCTTAAGAGCATGCCCTTTGCTTTCTGTCAGATCCCATTCCAAGTTCTCTGCTCCTTAATGAAAGTTGTTGCCAAATTAGATCTGGTCTTAATGGTAGGACTTGAGCTGGACAGGATTTTCTTTCCAGCAGCTTGCAGGATTTTTCTCATTGACTTGGCAGCTCTGCATTTTGGCAATGATTTCCTGGGAGTTTTCATTCTGAGATCGCTTTCAGGAAGTTGATGTGATTTGAGGAAGATGCAGAAAGAAAACTGAGAATTTTTCTCTTGGCCATCAGGAGCTCTATTCCCACAAAAGCATACAGACTAGTCATGGGAAAGGCTATTAGGGCTACCAAAGGAGGCTGCCCATATCAGGAAGTTTTGGTCCTTTGCCAGGCCTCCTGGACCTGGAAAAGGAATAAGGGTGTGGTCTTTTATGACCTCTAAGATTGTTGCTGTATTGATTTTACCTGGGAATGGGATGTGCTTTTAATTGTGCAAGATTATGATAAGAACAGTTGAAAGCACATTTCTGGTGTTATATTTAAGAGAAGAGCTTATAGATAAAGTGAAGAGAGAAAATCGGCCCAAGGAGTGGGAAATAGGAAATGCAGTAGGAAAGATTTTGAAAGAATCCATTAAAGGCATGTACCCTTTGGCCCTAGGATGCAGTTCCATCATGCTTTCTGTAATAACTCATTTCTCAGCTTTATTTCCACTGATCCTAAATTCAATCAATCTCCTAATGACCACAAGTTTAAGGGTTGACTCTGACACTCATAAAGACTATTTGGATCTGTTTCAGTTGCTTCCTGTATATTTAAGAAGGTTGCACTCCTTTAATTCTAAAAAATTTTCATCTGTATATCTTATGACTTTTGATGATTTAGGAGGTGGTGACGTTCAAGGATGTTGCTGTGGACATCACCAAGGAAGAGTGGGGTCTCTTGGACCCCTCTCAGAAGGAGTTGTACAATGAAGTCATGGTGGAGAATGCCCGGAACCTGCTCTCCCTAGGTAAGAAGTCTATAATCAAAGGGAATACCTTCATTCCCCAGGATGCAGGATTTGGGGTGGGGAAAGAGAAGGCAAAGGGATGGTCTTTGCATTATATGATAGGATCTGGGGATGTCCTTTATTGCTCCTGAAGCTCTCTCTTGCCAATTTCCAGGTCAAAGATTAAAGTAGTGTGGAAACGTCTCCAACACAGAAATAATCTTAGAGGTTAGACTCTATCGGGAAATGAATTTTGTCTCCCAAAGATCTGAAAATTGCTCAGGCATCTTTTCCTTTCAACATTTCTTTTTGGGATATTTTTTTCAAATAATTTTGCAATATTCTTTTTAATAAGCATCAATTTGTAGCCCTAGTTGTCCCTAGTATAGGAAGTTTCTCCTTCAGCTTCCTTTGTATTGCCATCAAATTGCAGCAAAAGTGATGTGAAAGGAATGGAAGGTAATAGGCAATTATTTCTACTTGCTATTTGCCAGGTGCTGTGCCATAGGCTTCCTTTACAATAGAGTAACAATATTGTTTAAGAACAACTTCCAGCAACTAGGTTATTTTGAGTATCCTAAGTAGCTAAATTAATGCAAAAAAAAAAATCAAGATGCTATTTGCATTCAGAAAAAAACTGACAAACAGAAATACATATAGCATAATTTCAAAAATGGAAATGCTTCCATTTGGAAGCAGGCAAAGTGAAGAAAAAAAATTTACTTGATCATTTTGTAGTGTGTTTGAAAGGAATAGCAAATTGTGCATTGTAGATTGACAGTTTCATGTGCAATTACCATTTTTATTTTACTGGGATATGGACATGCTTGTTTATAAATTAAAAATAAAAGCAAATATCATGTCACTTTATTCTCATCTTAAGTTTCCAAGTTAGGGTGATATTTTTATCCCTATGTGAGAGTTGAGGAAACTGAGGCAAACAGTGTTTAACTGACTTGCCAGAGGTAGACAGTTAGGAATTGTCCAAGGTTTAATTCAAACTCAGGTACACTTGACTCTATGCCCAGGACTCTCCCTCTACAACTGACTCCCTTTAACTTCTAGATAGTGGAAACTATGGAATGAGTCTCTCTTTCTGTAAAAAAGGTGTGCCAAGTCCAAGATCCCTAAGGATCAGGCCCAAGGCTGCTTCAGCCCAATAGCTCTTTTAACCCAGATTTGGGATCAGAAAATTCTGCCAGAAAGGAGCCTCACAACATAGGAGGTGGAACGAAGGACCTTTGCCTCTCTCTCAGAAAAAGTTGTACAAATACTGGGGCACATTCTATTTTAGGTTACTTGCTTTACAATCACTAGTGGATAAGTATAAACATATATGTTTCAACAAAAAAAGGGCTGGGTTTCAACATGGAACAACTCTGGATCCTCACCCTTTCCTTAAAGAGAACTAAAAGAGAAACCTCTCTCCATGTCATCTCTAACTGATTTCCATGCCCAGGGCTTCCAGTTCTCAGAGAAGAGGTGATCTCTTATTTTGAGCAAAGGGAAGCATCTTGGATGCTGGATCAAGACGGCCTCAGGAGCTACTCTCCAGATGAGTGAGTTGGAAACAGGTATATGGTTATAGGAGGTTTCTAGGAGTTACCCTGAAGTAAGTGTTCAGTTTGGGGGAGAAAGATCAGACTTGGATTTCATTACAGGATATCTCTTAGCAACATTGTCATTGGCTTCTCAGTGAATCTCAGTTTTCCATCTACAAAATGAGTGGTTTGCACTCCATGGCCCCATACATCCCTTCCAGTGATCCTCTGTGATCCTATTAGAAGTCATTGTTTGCAATTTGGGGCAATGGAATTCTCCTGATGAGCCATTTCTTAGAACTTCTTCTAGTCTGTAAATAATCAAGGGCTTGGTACATGGCAGCCCTGGGCTGAGCACCAGGAACATAAAGTGATGTAAGGGACATCTTCTGCTCTCATGGAGGTCACAGAACGGTGGGGCAGAAAATATCACAGCGAACCCACTGTGAATGAATTTAGTGCTTCATTAAAAAGTGAGGATAATCATGGTTTAAGAAGGAGAGCAGAACAGGAGAGTAAATAGTCAAAATGAAATAAAGTAGCTAGCACTTATACAGCACTGTGTGTCATGCACAACATTGTCTTATTTTATCCTCATGTCAACCCGAGGACTTTGCTGATGTTATTAAGCCCATTTGATAAACAAAACTGAATCAAACAGAGGTCCTATAACTTGACTGGCAAGCTTCTGGTCTTCCTGACTTAAGGCCCTACCCCTAGTCTATCCACTGTAATTGTATTATGATTTTGGAACAAATATGATGAAAATGGCCATACATGTATGAGAGAGAAAATAGAGGGAGTATTGGACAAACTCCTGTTGAAACAATGAAATTCATTTTTTAATCTCTAATCAAACAAAATAAATTGATATTTATTGTTAAAAAAAATACTTATTTTCCATTGGCTTATGATAAAAATTGCACTAGATCACAAATGTACTCAAGGGTCAATTACAAATAGTGTTTTATGTTGTTTTTAAGTAATATTTATATACTCAAAACCTTTAAAAGGATAGCAACTGAAACCCTACTGAGTGACCACCCATGTTGCCAACCAATTCCTTTGAAAAACCACCAGATAGAAGAAGAAGAACATACACAAAGGATATCTTCAACTTAGAAAACAACCATATACATGTCAATGAGCAGCACTTTAAGGTCTGATTTTCTGGAAAAGGTTGTGGACTTCCATGATGATTTCATGATGGCCTCTCCTGTCCCTGCCTCCTGACGCTGGTTTTCAAGTAGCCTGCCAGAACTGCTGCAGGAATGCAGATCCAAGTCACATCTTGATCAGACATTTAGATATTGGATGAGATGGGATTGCTAGGTAACCCAAGAGGGAGAGAACTACACTGGTTCAGGGAGAGGCAACCCCTGAGGATCTTTGAACTCCTGTGGCCATTTGTATACAAAGGTCCGTATGGAATGCTGGAAAGAATCTGATGTCAAGTTGAAAAGCCAAATATTCAGATTTTGACAGAATGACTGCTCAGTCCTAGAAAGCAGTGTATTGGTGATTATGAGAGCTTGAAGTCACAGCAAAAAGACAGCTGTTAAGGGGGAATTATGTTCATCTGTGTTGTCCCAGGGGACAGCTACTTTTGTAACCAAATCAGACATTTACTGTTTAAGGTGCCACTAACACATTTTAGGTCAGATCCCTTGCAAGGATCATTATTTCAATCCTTCAAGAGGTTTGTCAGCTACTAAAAGGGAAATGATTGCAACAGTACAACTCCCTTCCATATCACAGGATGACAAACTCAATTTTCTATATGAGATACATTTTCAGATGGGGAAATGTTCACATATGTTTTTAAAAATTGTGTTTTTTAGGATATGCAGGGGGCAATGATAATTTTTTGAAAAAGAAATAAGTATTAGCTATCTCAAAAAAAGGAATTGGTCAAAACAAAATCTTATACCTCAGGTAAATAAAAACACAACTGTGTTACCATTTTGAATATAACCTCAGATAATGTAATAGAAAAAAATAAAATTGAAAATGATCCTCATAGAAATTTGTCATGGTTATAGGCAGGATAGATCATGAAATCATTTGAGTAGTTAATGTATATGCACCAAATGGCATATCTACAAGAAAAGGATTGAAAGTGCAAATAATAAAAGGGAAAGGGAAAAACTGAGAGGAGATAATTTGTCACATACTGTAGGCAGTGCATGCCCATTTATAAGAAGTAAAATTTAGTCTAAACTGTTGGAATGTGGGGCAAGTCACTTAGCCATTCTGAGCTAATGTTCTTAGTTGTGCTCCCATGAAAATGAAGGCACTTTCTGGGATAGTACAGGTTTAGTGGGAGGTTCCAATGTAACTGTGCATGAAGCTACATAGATATTAAATTATATTTGTGATGTAAATTAATGGGATTTAAAATGAGTGATTCTGTCCTTTTAGGTTTTTTCTCTTTGCCTATGAAGAGAGAAAATAAGTATTGCTACTTCTCATGGATGAACAGGGATATAAAAATAAATAAAAACATAACTAAGTGCCTGCATCATGAGTATATATTTTTTCCTTTTCTTTCTTTTTTTCCTTTTTTTTTTCTTTTTGGAAGGAGAGATCAGACTTGGAATGAAGGAAACTATAGCAAAGCAAAGTCATTCTGTGGTCAAAACTCACATGCAAAGATTCATCAGTGATGGTACCTGGGATATTACTTGGAGAGAAAACTGTACATCATATAACAGAATCCAGATTCTACAGAGACATTATGAAGGTAACCAATGTGGAAAAGGTTTTATAAAAAAGGAAAATCTTATTGGATTTCAGAGAATCCACACTGGAGAGAAACCTTTTGAATGTAATCAGTGTGGAAAGGCTTTTAGAGAAAAGGGATCTCTTATTACACATCAGAGAACCAACACTCGAGAGAAACCTTATGAATGTAACTAGTGTGGAAAGGCTTTTAAATATAGAGGAACTCTTAGTATGCATCAGAGAGGCCACACTGGAGAGAAACCTTATGAATGCAACCAGTGTGGAAAAGACTTTTAAATGTAAGAATGATCTTATTGAGCATCAGAGAATTCATACTGCAGAGAAACCTTATGAATGCAACCAGTGTGGAAAGACTTTGAAACATAAGAAAAGTCTTATTGTACATCAGAGAATCCACACTGGACAGAGGCCTTACGAATATAACCAATGTGGAAAGGCTTTTAGATGTAAACAAAATCTTGCTGGACATCAGAAAATCCACACTGGAGAAAAACCTTATGAATGTAACCAGTGTGGAAAGGATTTTAGACAAAAGGGAGCTCTTATTGGGCATCAGAGAACCCACACTGGGAGAAACATTATGAACGTAACCAGTATGGAAAGGCCTTTAGAAAAAAGAGATTTCTTATTGGACATCAAAGAACCCCCACTGGAGAGAAACTTTATGAATGTAACTAATGTGGGAAGTGTTTTTTTTAAAGGGAAGTTTTTGGGGGGATACCCATCACTTACAGAATGGCTGAGTCAATTATAGTATATGAACATTATGGAATATTATTGTTCTATAAGAAATGATCAGCAAGATGATTTCAGAGAGGCCTGCAGAAACATACAGGAACTGATGCTCTAAATCACCGTGGATAAAAGATATGCAAATTAAGACCATGCTGAGGTGCCCTTACACACCTCTCAGATTGGCTAAGATGACAGGAAAAGATAATGACCACTCTTGGAGGGGATATGGAGAGAAAACTGGGACACTAATACATTGTTGGTGGAATTGTGAAGTGATCCAACCCTTCTGGAGAGCATTTTGGAAGTATTCTCAAAAGTTATCAAACTGTGCAGACCCTTTGTAGCAGTGTTTCTACTGGGCTTTTATCTTAAAGAGATCTTAAAGGAGAGAAAGGGACCTACATATGCAAAAATGTGGCAAGAAACTGGAAACTGAGTGCATGCCCATCAGCTGGAGAATGGCTGAATAAGTTGTTATAATAAATGAATGCTATGGAATATTATTGTTCTATAAGAAATAACCAGCAGGATGATTTCAGAGAGACTTTGAAGAGACTTCCATGAACTATTGCTAAGTGAAATGAGCAGAACCAGGAGAGCATTATACAAGGCAATAACAAAACTATATGATGATCAATTCTGATGAACGTGACTCTCTTCAACAATGAGATGATCCAAATCAGTTCCAATTGTTCAGTATTGAAGAGAACCAGCTACACCCAGCAAAAGAACTATGAGAAATGAGTGTGGACCACAACATAGCATTTCCATTCCATTACTGTCTGCTTGCATTTTTGTTATCCTTCTCAGGTTATTTTTATTTTCTTTCCAAACTGATTTTTCTTTGCAGCAAGATAACTGTATAATTATACATATATATATATTGTATTTAACATATACTTTAACATATTGAACATGTATTGGACTACCTGCCATCTCGGGGAGTGAGTAGGCGGAAGGAGGAGGAAAGTTGTAACAGAAGGTTTTATCGAGGGTCAATGTTGAAAAATTACCCATGCATATGTTTTATAATAAAAAGCTATAATAAGTAAAAAAACTAAAATCAAAAACAAACAAAACCTAAAACAAAAACATAACAAGAACATACAAAAACTATAATAAAACACAGGTTTCTCCCTTCTGGTGTATGATAAGTGTCTGTGAATTGTGCTAAATATCAAAAACTGAGTGTCTTCCTCCCATGGCAGCACTCTGTAAAAGCAGCTAAATTAAACCTCCATTTAATTAATTCACACAAGAAGTGAACTAAAATGTCTCTCTGCATATATCTATTTGTCTCTTACCCTCTCTGTTTCAATATCTAGTGTGTGTTCTCTCTCTCTCTCTCTCTCTCTCTCTCTCTCTCTCTCTCTCTCTCTCTCATTCTCCCTTTCTCTCCCTGTGGCTCTCTCTCATTGTCTATTAGTCTGTCAACTTATATTTTCTTACTGACTCAATAACTCTTTTCTATCTTCTCTATTTCTCTATATCTTTTCCTTCCTTATTTTTCACTCTCTTTCTCTCTGGCTCGATCTTTCTGACTCTCTTGTCTCCCTCTTTGTCTCTCTTCCCTTGTTTTTCTCAGACAATATCTTATCTCTTTTCTTTCAATCTGGCTGTCCATTTCTCTCACTATCTTTTGGGCTCTCTCTATTACTCATTCTCTTTCTCACTCACGCTCACTCTCTTCTCTACCAACACTCCCCTGCTATGTATCTTTCTCTCTGACATTTTTCTTTTTTCTCTCTCTCTTCATCTGATTTTTGCTGTTTCTCTGACTCTGTCTTTTTGTCTTTTATTCTCTCTGTCAGAATACTTCACATCAACATACAGTAGTCTCACACAATCTCTGATGCCAAAACTCATATTTAAAAAAGAAACAAACAAAAAAAATAAAATCAAAGTGCTGATTTCTCCCTGCTGTTTTAAGATAGGTATATGTGAATTGTGATAAATATCAAAAAGTGAGTGTCTCCCTCCAGTGGCAGCAATTTGTAAGAACAGCTAAATTAAATTGCCAGAACATATATATTCAATTCACATATGGAAAAGTAAATTCTCTTTTTTCTTTGATTCTCTGTTTATTTCACTCTTTCAAATTCTCTTTTTTACTCTCTGTCTTGTTCTCTTTTTCTCTCTGTCTCTATTTCTCTTTCAAGAAAATGAAAGTGAAAAATTACCCTGGCATGCGTTCTATCAATAAAAAGTTATTTAAAAATTAAAAAAAAAAAAAGAAGAAGAAAATGAAAGTGAAAGAGAAGGAGAGAGAGAGAAATTTTAATTCACTTCTCCATGTGTGAATAAATTCATAGGTGAATTAATTAAATGTGGGTTTTGACAATTTCATTCAGCTGTTCTTACAGATTGATATCACTGGAGGGAGACACTCATTTTGATATTTAGCACTATCCAGAAACATCTATTTTAGGATTCAAAGCAGTTCCACTTGTGCAGTAATGGAGAGAGCCATCTACACCTAGAGAGAGAACTACTGGAACAGAGTGTAGAACACAACATAGCATTCTACTCTCTCTGTTATTTGTTTGCATTTTGTTTTATTTCTCAGATTTTCTTTTTCTTCCTTCTTGATCTGATTTTTCTTGTGCAACAAGATAACTGTATAAATATGTATACATATATTGGATTTAACACATAGTTTAACATTTAACATGTATGGGACTACCTGTCAGCTAGAGGAGGGATTGGGGGGAAAGAGGGGAAAATTTGGAACAAAAAATCAATGTTGGCAAAATTACCCATGCATATGCTTTGTAAATAAAAAGCTTTAATTAATTTTAAAAAATTAAAAATCTATGGTAAAACAGAAGGGAGAAACCTGTGGGGGGTTTTGTCTATTTCTTTGTTTTTTTACATTGAGTTTTGGCATCAGAAATTGTTTCAGGATCAGCTTGTTGTGGATGTGAGGGACTCTCTCAGAGAGAGAAAGAAAGAAAAAGAAATCGAGCCAGAAAAAAAAGAAGAGAGAGAGAAAGACAAACAGAAACAGAGAGAGGATGAGAGAGAGTTTGACAAAGAAACAAAGAAAGCAACTCAGCATGAGAGAGAGAAAGATAGAAAGTTCCAGAGGATAAAGAGAGCCAGGAAGTGAGAGAGAATGAATAAGACAAAAGGAAATAGAGAGGGCAAGAGAAAAAAAGAGAGAAAAGAACACAGATAGTAATATACAGAGACAAGCAAGTGAGAAAGAGAGTGAAAAAGAAAGGAAACAGCATCAGAGAAATAGAGAAAGTGAGAGAGAAAAAATACTAAGAGTGGAATAGTCTAAGAAAAAAAGAGAAAAAAACTGAGAGAATGTCAGATTCCCAAATCACAGATACCCAAATAGTGAAAAAGAGCTTGAGAAAGGGGGTGGGGAAAGGAGACAGAAACAGATACACAAAGAGAGAGGTGAGAGAGACAGAGACAGAAACATGTAGACAAACAGATAGTGATGGAGAAGAAAAACAGACAAAGAGAAGTGAGAGACAGAGAGATAAAATAGAGACAAAGAAACAGTTCGCATTTTTTCCCTACATCCTTCTGTGATCCTTAGGTTGTCTGTGTCTTTTAATTCTGCACAATTTCCTTTGGCAAGAGGCAGATATTCTCTGAATATTCTTGTTTTGGTTTTTTTTGTTGTTTTAACTTCACTTCCAGGCTGTCCCTCCCTTTTTGAATATTTGCATTCCCTTCCTCTCTCATGCTGGGACTCCTCTTTGCAGAGGTCCTGACATACCAGGGGTAAGGTTGGCCCCTTTTATAATGGGAGATTTAGCTAGAGAGGCCTGTGGTTGTAGTACTAAGTTGGCTCAGGTTTGGATCTTCTATTGGAATTCAAAGGGACTGGGATTTGTGAATCAAATTACATTTGATTACATTAATTATATTAACTAGGAGGGGTTGGGAATCAGAAAGAAAGCAATAGCAGTTGAAACTTAAATTCATTTAATAAGAAAAAAAAAAAAAAAAGACATGGGGCAGAGTCTTATTGAGGCAGAATTGAACATTTTCTCCTTCCAGGATTTTCCGAGTTCGGGGGTCTCCTCTTCAGTTTCTATTCCCTCAAATAAGCTTCTCTTTTATTTAGGGAGAAAATGACAATTTTGGAAGCTGAGATTATAAGGTTTTTAAATTGACTTTACTTTAGTTCATGAGATTCCCTAAATTCTGATTAAATTTTCTAGACCCACTGAATTGCCATTTGGTTATTGTCCAATTCACACAAACCATTTCTCTTTTGTGAGCCAGGAAAGAGTTAAATGCCACTTTTTACTGACAGGGCCCTTCAGAAACCTGACAAAAGCAGGCTGTTTGTTGCCAAAGTTTTAAAAGTAGCAGTGAACTTCCTGTTTTTCTAAAGTTCCCAAACTCTTAAGTTTCCTGTTAACGCTCTCAGTGCAAATAAATTGCAATTTCTACATCCCTGTAGTGGGTTTTGATTAGTGCTCCTTTAAAACTGTTATTACTATCATATCTCAAATAACAAATTTCATTGAACCGAATATATTTTCTTTCTTTCCCTCTCACCTCTTCATCCATGTATCCCTGCTGCAGTCAGGGAAGGAGGGAAAGGGGGAGAAAGAAAAAGGAACTCTCTTTCCCCTATGCATTATTCTCTTAATCCTGAGGAGGCCTAATTTAGGTGAAAATGTTTCCACATTACTTTACACACACACACAAATCATTTATCTCAACATTGGCATTGTATGTTGATCACATCTTAAAACCTATGTAAAGTTATCAAATATGAAGCAATTATAATAAAGCAGTTAACATATAGCATTTTTGCAATCATGATCTTCACAACAACCAGAGATAAAATAATTTGCCATATATTACAGGCTAATACATTTCTACAACAAACAGAGAATGGTGGGCTTATCAAATGCAGAGGCTGACTGACTTTCTCACCTCACATCACCATGCTGGGTGCTTTCGGGTACCTGGATTCTTCTCATAATCAGCTCTGGGCAGAACCTGCTGAAGGCTGGGATTTCTGGCACCAGGATCTCCCCTTGAGGGAAGTTACAGCTGCCAGGTCAGGTAATGCTGACCATGGGGCCTGACCCCCACTCTGTCTCCACTCCCTCGGGGTAGGTCAGGAAGATATTTGGGCAAGATTGTGCGGTGTCCTCACAGCTGTTGCTGCTTTCCCCATTGCTACAGGTGGGGCAGAATTTGAGTTTCCCTACAATTCTTTAGCATTCTCTTTTCCTAATCTGATGGGAGATGGGAGAAGTCAGCAAACAGCGGACTTGGACTATATTGATCTTGTTAGCAATTCCCACAATTGAGATGCACTCAAGACTCTGGGAGTGGAGCATACTGAACAATCAGGATTGTAAAGAGGGTCTCAATACCTTCTGGGGTGCTTTCCCAATAAAGCAGAAGAGAACTACGGACATGATAGGAATAAAATAAAGATTAGCAAAAAAAAATTGCTCTTTACCTAATTTGTTTTTTTCATTCAGAATGAGGTAAATTCCTGGAATTATTTCCAGTGTTTCAGGATTTTTTCTTGCAATCTTAAAATGATTCATTGTCAAATTCCTTAAGCATTGCTCTCCAAACCTTGAGAATCTTATTTTAGCAGTTCTATACTTTTAATTAGCTAACTTTGTTTCTGTAGCCCCCCACTTGGCCAAAACTGGGGCTACAGAAAAAAAGTCAGGCACTTTTTCCTTTTAAGGTGGTTAGTCAAAGGGGTTAAGACATCTTTCCCAGCAATCTACCTAGCATTTTTTCCTCATTGGCTGAATTTTACTTTCCAGGTAATAAATCTAGCTCACAGAACAAACAGGACACAGATATTCTGCACAGAGACACAGATACAAAAATCACATGGAAGAGGAGTGTCCTATCTTTTGAAAAGCTAGCACCTACCTCTGCTAGTGTCCAAGACAAGAGGCAGATGTTCCCTAGCAAGGAAGGAATGTTTGCTGAAAATTGCAAGAATTTCCAATTCTGGGCATTGCCAGTCAAGTCAAAGAAAATCTGTTGAGCATGGAGTTCAAGAAGATCCAGGCAAGGCTTCTTCCAGTTGCTTGGGGTGTCCTGGCTATTGGATTGAGGGAGAAAAGAATCCCCCTTGACAAGGAGGGGATGAAGACAGAGAAGACCAGATTCCCAGCAATTAGATTGCTGGGAAAGATGTCTTAACCCCTTTGACTACCACCTTAAAAGGAAAAAGTGCCTGACTTTTTTTCTGTAGCCCCAGTTCTGGCCAAGTGGGGGGCTACAGAAACAAAGTTAGCTAATTAAAATTATAGAACTGCTAAAATAAGATTCTCAAGGTTTGGAGAGCAATGCTTAAGGAATTTGACAATGAATCATTACAGAGACACCCAATGTTGAGATTTAAAAGGAGACCCCAAAAGGTTGGGGTCACAGACTGATATTGCAAGGTGTCTCAAAAGAATTTTCAGGCTTATAAATTGGGAAGACATTTTTACAGTCAAAGGTTCTGATAAAGGCCTCAAGAGAACTGACTCAATTTTATAAGAATTTGAGCCTTTCTCCAATTGATAAATGGCCAAAGGATATGAAAAGACAATTTTCAGATGAAGAAATTGAAACTATTTGTTTCCAAATCATTATTGATCAGAGAAATGCAAATTAAGACAACTCTGAGACACCACTACACACCTCTCAGATTGGCTAAGATGACAAAAAGACAATGACGAATGTTGGAGGGGATGTGGGAAAACTGGGACACTGATGCATTGTTGGTGGTACTGTGAATGGATCCAGCCATTCTGGAGAGCAATGTGGAACTATACTCAAAAAGTTATCAAAGTGTGCATACCCTTTGACCTAGTAGTGTTACTACTGGGCTTATATCCCAGAGAGATACTAAAGAAAGGAAAGGGACCTCCACATGTGCAAAAATGTTTGTGGCAGCCCTTTTTGTAGTGTCAAGAAACTGGAAACTGAGGGAATGCCCATCAATTGGAGAATAAGTTATGGTATATGATGTTGGAATTCATGGGAACTGTTGGAATACATGGGAGCCACCTGACAGTGGCTGCTGGAGATCCAAACCATACCTGCAGAATGAATCTCCTTTCGTGAGAGGATGATACAAGGAGACTGAGAGGCAGTTGCTGTTCTCTGACCTCTGACTGAGAGACCTTGTGTTGTCTGACCTCCCTCCTCTTCCCTCTGCCTCCAATTTATCTCATTCCCAGTCCCTAACACCTATGTCAGCAAAGGCTGCCCCGCAACTCCTTCAGATGCTGTGATCCACAGCGGTGGAGTCTCTTGGAGA
This sequence comes from Antechinus flavipes, assembly GCF_016432865.1. NCBI lineage: Eukaryota > Metazoa > Chordata > Mammalia > Dasyuromorphia > Dasyuridae > Antechinus > Antechinus flavipes. Next base: position 974,051 of record NC_067399.1, read on the forward strand.
ATTGACCTGTCCCTGGCGAAACTTACATGAACTGATGCTAAGTGAAATGAGCAGAACCAGGAGATCATTATATACCTCAACAATGATACTGTATGAGGATGTATTCTGATGGAAGTGGATCTCTTCGATAAAGAGAGCTAATTCAGTCTCAATTGATCAAGTATGGACAGAAACAGCTACACCCAAAGAAAGGACACTGGGAAATGAATAGAAACTGTTTGCATTTTTGTTTTTCTTCCCGGGTTATTTCTACCTTCTGAATCCAATTCTCCCTGTGCAACAAGAGAACTGTTCGGTTCTGCACACGTATATTGTATCTAGGATATACTGTAACCTATTTAACATGTAAACGACTGCTTGCCATCTGGGAGAGGGGGTGGAGGGAGGAAGGGGAAAAATCGGAACAGAAGTGAGTGCAAGGAATAATGTTGTAAAAAAAATTACCCTGGCATGGGTTCTGTCAATATAAAATTATTATTAAATAAAATAAAATAAAATATTTTTTAAAAAATTACCCTAGCATGGGTTCTATCAATAAAAAGTTATTTTAAAAGAGAGAGAGAGAGAGAGAGAGAGAGAGAGAGAGAGAGAGAGAGAGAGAGAGAGAGAGAATTGATCTGTCCCTTAATAATATGAATGTTATGGAATATTATTGTTCTGTAAGAAACAACTACCAGTTTGATTTTAGAGAGCCCTGGACTTACATGAACAGATGCTGAGGTGAGTGAGTAGAAGCAGGAGTTAGTAGAAGCAACAATAAGAATATATGCTGATCAATTCTGATGGACGTGGCTCTCTTCAACAATGAGATGATTCAAACCAGTTCCACTTGTTTAGTGATAAAAAGAGCCATCTACACCCAAAGAGAGGACTTTGGAGCTAAGTATGGACCACAACATAGCATTCTCTCTTTCTGTTGTTTGCTTGCATTTTGTTTCTTCCCCAGTTTTTTTTCCTTCTTGATCCAATTTTTCTTGTACAATAAAATAACTGTATATATATGTATACATATATATATATATACATATGTAACATATATTTTAATATATTTAACATGTATTGGACTACCTGCTATTTAGGGGAGGGGGCAGGAGGAAGGAAGGGATAATTTGGAACAGAACGCTTTTCAAGGGTCAGGGCTGAAAAATTACCCATATGTTTTGGGTAACGTGTTTTGTAAATAAAAAGTTTTAATTTAAAAAAAAAAAGAATTTGGAGGCTTAAACCTATCTCCAACTCAAAGGGCAAAGTTTACTGTAATTGTAACATCAGTTGACGTGGGCTAACTTCCAAAAGGATTTAGCAAGGAACCAGGAGAATAAATACAAATTTATAAGAAAAGACAGAGAGATCTAGTTCAAGAAACTGATATGCTCATTTTATGGCCCACAGGTAGAACTGAGAAGGGGTGTTATAGGCACCTCACCATTTCTCTTACAAACCCTTTTATCACTAATCAACAGATTATCTGGCAGTCAGGAAAGTTTCTAGGACTATATCACAGTATTCCTAAAGCCAAGACACTTTGGATCATTGACAGATTGTTAGAATAATAGCATTTCCAAGATCTGGGGGATCTCAGGATTACTGCTGTATTTTTCCTAGAAGCTGTACCCCCATTAGTATTATCTTAGTTGCTGCCTGTATAATTTCACAATATTCTCCTTGTCTTGCTTTCAGTCAACATGCTTTAATGACTATAGTTTTGGTGGCCATTCCTTGCTTATACTCCTGTTGAAGCTTTCCAAATAGACTTTATAAATATGCCCAAAGGAGGACACCTGAAACATTGTTTATCCATAGCTTTTTCAATTAACTTGGTGGGTAGAAGCCTTTCCAGTTTCAAAAGCTACAACTGCTTTGCTGCTAAGTGTTTGTTTAAAGAAATTGTTCCCAGATATTGTCCACCTGCCCGTAATGATTCTGATACAGGAACCCATTTCTCTGACTCTGTCCTTTTCCAAGTGTATTCAAAGTCTGAGTTATCTCTAAATTTCACAATCCATTTGATTCTCAGTGTTCCAGTCAGGTTAAACATATGAAGAAGGAGGTGAAGGTTCTTATCAGGAAACTCTGTTCTGAAACACATTTAAAATGGCCTGGTTTTCTCTATGTTTGTCCTACCTAGAAGTAGGCCCAGGGGGAATGCCATATTACTTTTTATGAAATATTTTTGGGGACCCTCCTTTAAGATCAAAACCTATTTCTTTAGTGTATGTAAAAGTCCAGAGAGGAACCTCGAATAGTACAAGGAGGAAGTAAAAAGGCTTTGATGCCTGATGAGAGTTCTGCAGCTAGTAGGGACCGCCTGGTGAGCTGGAACTCTAGTAAGCATTGAGAACACATCATCAATGGAAGATGTCTCCTCTTATTGGCTGTGCGTGTGACCTCAAAGACCCAATATAAGTAATGGGGACCAGGAAATAATGCAGTGCAGGATGTGATCCCATAGAATAAAGACTTGAGCTCGCAAGCCAATGTATCCAGGTGCTCTGTTGAATAAAGAACCATTGCTCTGTGAGGCAGTGGATGGAGATTTCCAAAGGCCTGGGATTAGGCATGACTGGCAATCAGTAATCTCAGGGGGAGGTTACAAGTGTACACTTAACTGCTTGGAGGAGTTACTTCTGTTGTCTCCTACATTCAAGAGTTATATCATAGATTGAAGGAACTTCAGTGGATAGAGCTGTGGCACAGACTGGACCACTGGACTTCTCCCTCCATGGCTATTACCCAGTGCCTTGATCTACATCAAGAATTTTCATATGACCAATAGAATTGAACCTGCTTGGAAGGGAGCATCTCAAATCCTACTGGCAACTCCAACAGCCATAAATATAGGAAAAAAGGACTTGTGGATCCACTGCTCGCACATAAGATCTGCACCATTTTCTGATCAATGTTCTTAGGGAGTAATTCTGAGGGCTCTCTTAATAAGACTCTATTAGATATATGAGAATTGTGGTGTTCTTTTTCTTCTTTAAAATAATATATAATAAGATGGTTCTCTCTGGGGGAGAGGCAGGTTTCCTGGGGAGGTTTTCTGGAAGCAGCCTTAGTATCAGTTCAGATCAATAATTACCCCAAATCGCAACCATAATCCCTCTCTCTCATATCCCACAATTCCTCTCTCTCATATATAAGAGACAGACAGGGCAAATATAACTGTAGTTTTAAAAAGATTGAGATATCAGTCTGTTAACTTATTTGAGTTGTAAATCAGCTTTCTTCCTTTCAATCTATATTGGAAATGAATCTCTCTTCACTGGGCTTATATATGAATCTTCTGAGAGAATGGGATTATGGGTTTTCTCCCACAGTGCTCTCTGGCCCTAAGAGCTTCAAGGGAGGTGTGAATTCACAAAGTTACACAGTTTACTTTGTGAATCTCCCATATTTGTGAATTCCAATGAGTAAAGGTATAAACACAAGCACTATATCAATTAGTCCTACTTAGTACCTTGTTTCAGGTTTTGGCCCAAAACATCTTCTTGTAAGATCAGATCAATAATCTATCAACTCTAATGAGTTAGCAGTTTGTAAAGATTCCAACAAGAATCACTTTTGCCTCTGTAGGTGTAAGCTAGTTTCATAATTTTAGTGTTTTTTTAATCTTTATACTTTTATATTGTTATACCACAGTTCTCTTTTATTGTCCTGACTCAGTTTCTCTAATTATTCTGCCTCAGTTTTTTGTTCTGCTTGGTCCTGTAAAACCACACCTCCCTCTTAATCAGAATATTTGACAAGAATAAAAGATCTTATATTTTAGAACATCAGAATGCCTCTCCCCATCCCAGCTATTAGAATATCAGATACTGTCTTATCAAGATACCTCTCCCCATCTCCCATTATGTCATCTCGTCTCCCAGTGGCTCACCCCACTTCCCTCTCTCAGCACCCTGACTCTGCCCCTCCCTCAGTCTATCCCCTGAGTCTGAGCCATGTGTATATAGATCATTGAGAACTCTCATTGTCTGCTGAATTCTTGGAGACGATAGTCTCATTCAGTCCTGGGATTAAACCATGAATCCATTTGGTCCCGGTAAATCTCTCCTTTTTAAATAAATTATTAATACTCTCTAATCTCTATCTTGTCTCAGTTTTTCTGGCATTATAATATTTCACAATGGTATTGGATAGATTAAGACCCTACCATGTTATGATTGTATCTTTAATGTAGCTACCTAATACTTGTCATGGGGAAATTGCCTGTTTAGATTACATCTGCCCTTATGAAAGGAAGTTTGAGGCAGCTCCCTTATTTCCCTACAATTGGATAGAAAACATCTGTTGTTTGACAGTTCCAGCATTCTTACAGATTTTACTATTAACCAGAATACTCAAGTACATAAACCTCCTTTGACATATATATATATTTATGTGTGTGTGTGTGTGTATTTATGTGTGTGTATATATATATATATTTGAATAATCTATCGCTATTATTGAATTTAATTTTGAAAATTGTTTGTGATTTTTAAAATTCCCTCAAGCATGTTTGTGCCCCTAGAAAGGCCAGGGCCCTCGTTTGTGTTAGTGCTAAGCATAAACTTGAAGAACTTAAACCTTTTTTAAGCACAACTAAAACAGGAGTCATTTGGTGGTTAAAATCTGCTGCCAAGAAGGGAAATTTCCCTTGCACCAGATGTGACCAAGCTCTGAAGGGGATGATAACACCTACAAAAATGAATGGGCTTTAAACAATCATAGTATTGGAATTTGTGGTCACATAGGACGAAAATTGGTCCAGCAAATGGAATTGGAAAATGTGGGTGTTGGAATAGGTCAAGTTATCCAGAAGAACTCACCTGAACTCTGCTGAAACAGAACATGTTATGCCCCAGATACTAGGAAATCCCCTTCCAGTTGTGGGTCCATTTGGTTCAGTTGCACACGCTCCCTGTACCATCGGTGATGCCTCCTGCATTGCTACCAAATGGGACTTTGCAGTTCCCAGGAGGATTAGGCTTCTTAAGTATTTTTAGGTGAAATTCCATCTCTTGACTCATATGATCCAAGTGAGTTACAAAACTTGACTTTCTTCCCTGTCATAGGCTCACCCCATACCAGATTTTGCTTTCTCTGTGAACAAATCTAAAACTGCCAATTCTGGAATATTTGTGGGCAACTCACTAAAGTGTAGCTTTACCTTTACTATCTCTGATGTTAATAATGTTTCCTCTTTTGTAGATACACTGATCAAAAGCTTGCATGATAATCATGTTTCTTTTGCCACTATTACTTATATAATCTTACTAATAACTGTCAGTATCCCTGAACTGCCATGGGGCCTTATAACTCCTGGATAATTTTTCTTTTTAATTTTTGCTGATGTCACTTTTTCTTCCCTCCCACCAGGATGGTATGGAACTTGTGATTATGACCAATCACTCCACAAGAGACTAGGTGGTTAAACAAATTCAAGATTCCAATGCAGACCTAATTCCCTCAGCTGTTCCACCAGAGGATTTAAATCACCATCAGAGATCCCTGTTTATACCCTCACAAACCATCTAGTCCTCACTCTTCATGTTTTGAAATGATAGAGAATGTATATTCTTGTTCCAGAAATATCACTGGAAATTCTTTTGAGAACTTTGCAACAGCCCGCCTGTAGTCAGAGAGAAACAACTCCTGCTTTTTTCTTACCTCCTGTTTCCCCTGACCAATGGAACCCTTTATCTGCTTCTGGGACAAGATATACACGCATTCATTCATTAAAACTGCTTCTTATTTGTGTGATTTATGGTGACTGCTATGGCCCTTCTTTAGGGAGTTTTGTGTTGTGACAGATGCTGTAATTTCTTTAAGAGTGCTTCAGTAATGACGTATTATCCCCTCTGCCATCTTTGTGCTGCATGCAAGAAATGTTTCCTTGTGGGAATGCACTTTGAACCCTCCAAGCCTTCAACATCTGAACAGCAACCTCATCCTCAGATCTATTTTATCATCTCCATCATCTCACACATCATGTTGGTTCCAGTTAGCACGTCATTTTCAGCAGTGTCATTTTCTTCATCAATGATTTTTGGTTCTATTATATCTAAGCATTCAATAGTTAGGACTTCACTTTCTATTTTTCAGGCTTGTGTTCTCATTTTCCCTTCACCACTGACAAGAATGACTGATACTTCTTCTGCTGATGGACTATGACCTGTTCCTTCACCTGTTACTTATTTCCCTCTACTTTCTGGGTTATAGGGATCATCTCCATACAGCTGTCTGTATTGTTTGGAGAGATTCCCTTCCTTATTTCCACAAATCTGGGCAGCTGTTTGCCTAACCAGCTTGCTTCGCTTTCTCAAAAATCATAGGACAACCGAATCTAAAAGAAATCATATTTTGTGCTACTTTCCTTGATCAAATGCCCTAGAGTCCCCTAGTGTGGTGTTTCTTCTTTTCTCAAATATAATAATTCTCTGGGAGCAGGTTTCTTGGGGAGGTTTCTGGAGGCAGCCTTATTTTCAGTTCAAAATAATAATTGTCTCATATGCAGCCAGGAGTTAAAAGTTCAGTCCTTTATTGTCTCTTCCAAAATAGCCCAGTTAGCTTTCCTCGGTTTCGAGAGTTCTCAATGCTAGTCTTTTGCCTCTGCCAGGTTCAGCCTCAAGCTCCCTCTAAATCCTTTGTTCTCAATCTCCCAACTGAGTTCTGGCTCTCAATCTCCTCAATTGACTCCTTGCTGAGGCTGTAAGAGCTTCTTATATATGATCTCTTAAAGGTGTGAACCCAAAGGTTGATTCCTCCTCTGAGAGAGTGGGATTGTGGGAGGTATAACTTGTGAACTAATATGTGTACTCTCAACGGTGTAAGCTTAAATGCATAAGCATTGTTTCTATCAATTCTAGTGAGTTAACACTTTGTAAGGATTCTAATACCCCAGACTATAGAATTTTAGGGCATGTATTATTTAAAGGTTCATACCTCGTGTAGGACCTTATTTATACATGTATATATAGTCTGAGTTACTGTTATTAATCCTTTAAGCTGTACCCATTTCCCTCTTCTCCAATGCTACCTTTGCATTTCAGTAAGAGAACAGCCCTCCCCTGGATTTTGTGTGCTCCATGGAGGATCACCCTCCAAGTTTTGCTATGGATTGAAAGGGAGAAAGCTGATTTATTGGGGGCCCCTACTCAAACTCCAGTCAGCATTTTATGGAGGCAATGATGGTTAGTCCTTATTTATTTAGTAATATTTATCTAGCCAATTATCCAATAATGAGAAAAAGAACATGTAGTTCGTGGTTTGTAAAAGAATACAGAGTCTGATGGAAGGGCTTTTTGCAGACTTTACACAACAGAAATTTTTTGTGTCTGCCACAAGGCATGACAGCAGTTCCAAAGAATACTGACGTTCCTGCTTCGCCCACATTGCATGCTGGCATGGTGAACAGACCCTAATTCCCCCCACAAGTATCTAAATGATAAGATAAATGAGTATTTGGCTTAGTCATCTATGTCTTTCTAGATGTTTGTGTCTATATGAACTAAAGTCCTTAAATTTTCCAGAATAACATGGGAATAGTTGACACAATTGTCTGTAAGATCTAACTGTTATTTTGTTGGTTATTTAAACTAAAGCTGAAACATCTTTAACATTTGTTTCTATTGTATGTCCTGTGACAGAAACATGTTTCCTAACATGCAAATTTGTTGGCCAACCTATATTGGCCCCACTACATCTTATAGCCTTCCTTGTGGGCTTGTCTTTGCATCTCAGACTACCCTAACCTCTGTTTGTTAGATTTGGTTTTTATACTAGATTTCAGTCAGTTATAGCTGCATTGACCAGCTAGTGGACAAAAAGCAAAAGGCAATCAATTATTTATCTTCTCTTCAAAAAGTTGTGCAATAGGCTAGAGATCAAGAAGACAGGGAGAGATGGGAAGGAGGATATCCTGTTATAGAGGAGGATGACCCTTTTGACCCTGGGCAGAGAAGAGGCAGACAGGAGCCACTTCCCTTTAAAGCTCTAACCCAACTTAAGGATTCAGGTCACAAATATGGGCCCACAGCACCTTCTTTCATGTTACAACTTGAAACGATGTCCAGGGCAGTTCTGGTTCCCAGTAATGGAAAGGCCTTTGCCCAGGTGGTGAGGACCCCAGGGCAGGCAAAGTTCTGGGTGACAGAACTTTTAGATCAGACTCGGGTGCTGCTTCTCAGCTCACTCCAGGGGCAAACATGAACTTATACCTTGAGCAAGTTAGCGGCGCTGGGGCTCACACAGACCCAGGAGATCAAACTCCTTTTCCTAAAGAAACATATCTCCAAATACCCCAATGGGCCAGAGCAGCGCAGAGCAGGAGTCCTGGTGAAAAAGGTGAAAAGGAAAGTTTTACCCAAATGAGACCAAAAACTGGGGAGCCCTTCACTGATTCGGTTATTCAATTACAGGATGCTGTAGCTAAGGCCGTGGGAAACAGAAGAGGAGTAGACAGGATAGTAAAGGCTTTGTTACAGGAAAATTGTACCACAGATGGTTGTGGAGCCACGATTGGACTGAGAAGAGATGGCACCCTAGAGAAATGATTCAGAGCTGGGACAGAGGAAGTTCAGAAGTGTATCAAGCTGAATGGAGTCAGAATACGTGGTTACTGTTAAGAAAGGGCTTAAAGGGAACTGCTTTATTCGAGGTAAAGCAGGACACTTTAAGAGACTGTGGTTCCCAAAGCAAGGAGTCAGGCAACTGGGTCCACCTAAAACACATGCCCAAAAGGCAAAAGGAGGGGACATGGGGCTTCAGAACACAGGAGTCACGGAAATGCACACTGGGCTTCTCTATGCAGAGGCAGAGAAGGGAGGGACTCTCCTGGAGCTCCTGGCCTTCCTCTTGGTTGTCAGAGAGGCTTAGAATTAAAACCTCCCATGGTAAGTTGTGACCTCTGTTTGTAAGAGCTTTGGCTACTGTTACTTCTGTAGGTCCCTCAAGGATGGGAGCAACAGGACCCTGAGACAGATAAAGGCCAGGGACTAGAGGGAAGAAGTTGACAAAATGGAGTCACTTTGGTTGCTTTGCTACCTCCACAGGGAGCCAGGAGCCAGAGGAAATGGGCCCTGGGAGCCTCGGACCTTCTCCTCAGGTGAGTGTAGTCTATCTACAGACCTGACCAACATCAACAGTCACAACCATATCTATAGACAGGAAGGATGGGCTGTGGAGCTGGCAGGGCCCGATGGATGGGTCATTTCTTTACAAAAACAGGGGGAAACACAGTAGTAACAGCCCTGCCCTGCCCAGCTGATTCCTCGGGGCCCTGGCATCTTGGGCACTGAGACACACACACACACACACACACACACACACACACACCCTGTTGGGGGGTTATTACATTACAAAGGACTGAGGAGGTCCTTCACTTACTTCATCAGGAATCTCCATTCCCCAGGAATCAGATCTGCTCTCTTTGAGTCCACCCAGCCCCCTTCCCCACCCAAAAGCTCTCCCCCTCCCCTTGTTCTCCTGTGTTCATGTTCCCCTGAAGCTCCTGAAACACAATTTCTCACAGTTATACTTAACTAATATATCTCCAGAGGTCAGCAACATGAAGCTTCAGGAATTGACTGATCAGTGTTCCTATGTGCGTATATGTACATGTACACACACACACACACACACATATATATTTGTACCACCCAAGATCCACCATCTCAGTTTTTCACTTGCTCCCCCTCCACTGAGAACACAAATAAAACCAAATCCATTCACTCAAGGTTCTGTCTGAACAATAAAAAGATCCACTTGCCAATGTCCTAAAACAACTTAATCCTTCTGCACCAGAGGCATCTTTAAGATGCTTCTTTAAGAGGCAGACAGCAGCAGCGTGATTCCTCATTGTTCCTCAGCAATCCTGGTTGGTCTTCATGCTAAGCCAAGGTCGCTACCATAGGGCACCCTTACATTTATGGCCCTTACTTATCCATGCCTTCCATACCTTCCCCATCCATCACACACATATGTACATATGACACACCTGCAGTCACATATCTATGTACACAGGAACTCTGATCAATGCCTCAGGTTTTCTTTACCCCTTCAAACAGAACAAGACACATTCATGTGCATCCTTTGACTTTGTTTTGCTCAAGACTGATCACTCCCTTCATCTCTCCTCCCTCTGACTCCCTCCTTTTTCTTCTTTCCCCTTTTCATTGGGGAGTACATTGCATTTCTTCATTCATCTCCTTATGTCATTTATTCTTCATTCCTTTGACAAGATGACTGAGGTTCAGATGTCCCTACCCTTGTTTGTGGAGATGTCTACCTGCAGACCCTCCTTGCCAGAAATAACATTTCCTAGTCCTCCTTTCTCTCCACCCTCTTCCCCACTTTCCCCTTAAGATCATCAAGACATGACAGAACCACTTCCAGCTTTATTCTACTTTGATTCCCTCTGTGAGCCCAAATAGGGGTTTGAGAGGACACATAATATCACATCATAATTGAATATAAATAAATTGTCTTTTCATTTTGAGTCCCTAAGGCTAGTTTATTCTGGATTTTTTTTTTTTTGTATTTCTTTTCACTTGTGTTTGAACTTCTAAAGTTTTCTTCAATTATGATCTTTTCCTTATCAATGCTTGAAAAGATTTTCATTAAAGGTCCTTTTCCCCACCAGCATTGTATTTCTTTTTACTTCATAATTTGCTCTTGGACATAAGATCATGTCCTTTGCCTTCTGTCAGATCCTATTCCAAGTTCTCTACTCCTTAATGAATGTTGCTGCCTGTAGATGGCCGTAGATAGTGGGGGAACTCTGGGTAAGGTATAACACCCTTCAGCCCAGGGAAACCTGCTGACAATAGCTGATTTGGTTCCCCACTTCCCTTCAGTGTTCTCACCTTTCCTGAGAAGTCAAGGAGGGCGTGACCACCTGTGTTCTATTTGAAGCAAGAGATATTTATAGTAAGAGGGATTTACACATCAATAGCAAGATGCCTATAGTTAGTACTTGTTCAGTGTGATGTGATGATATAATGATTCTCTAGTTGGAACTGACTGCAGGTTCAAGGGTCGACTGGCACTCATAAAGGCTATTTTGACCTTTGAGCAAATTCCTTCTCTGTGTTTCAATTTCCTCCCTTAATTTAAAGGAGATTGGACTCTTTAATTCTAAAAGGTTTTCAGCTTCATATCTTATGATTTCTGATGGTTTAGGAGGTGATGATGTTCAAGGATGTAACTGTGCACTTCACCTAGGAGGAGTAGGGGCTCTTGGACCCCTCTCAGAAGGAGTTGTGCAACAACAGTTGCATCCAGATCCCAGGGGAAACAGGTTTGAGAGTGCTGCTTCAACAGGACCACCCAAAGGTTTCTTGGGGTATGCTCATCCTCGAGTAATGATGTAATCCTACTGAGATATTTAAGGGCTGAGAGGACTGGAAATAAGGACACTCCATCTTTGACCAGCCTAAGACAATCCATTTTTGACCATCCTGGTGGCTCTCCTGCCTCCTTTACTCCTCCACTAAGACCAAAGCCAATCCTGAGATCCTCCAGAGAGTTAGTCTAGACATTACAACTGCCAGATTATGTCTAGTGTTAATGGTGGCTCCTTGAGACTTTAACTGGACTAGTCAGTCTTTCTGGTGGCTTGCAGGATTTTTCTCATTGACTTGGCAGCTTTGCATTTTGGTGATGATTTCCTGGCAGTTTTCTTTCTGAGATCTCTTTCAGGAAGTTGATGTGGTTTGAGGAAGATGCAGAAAGAAATCTGAGAGTTTTTCTCTTGGCTATCAGGAGCTCTATTCACACAAAAGCGTATGTAATGTTCTGGTTGGTTTTCTGGAAGTCTTCAGACCAGCCTTAGTTTCAGCAGAGTAATCACTGAGAATAGCCAGGTGATAAAGTCCAAAAGTCTTTATTATCTCCTTCACAGTCTGTCTCTTTGCCTGAGGTCCAGCTAGCTTTCTTGTGGTCTTCAGACAGGCCTTGGTCTCAGTGGAGAAATACAGGAGAACAGACCAGCCACCATGAAGATGGGAGATAGAATGTCTTTCTGAGTCTGAGATCTTGAGCTCCAGCCTCCAGTGCTCTGTCTTCTCTGAGTCTGTCTCTGGATGAATTTATTCCAGTTTATATGTAGTATACTGAGTATAAACCAATCATTATATCAATAAGGGACTATTATTTGTTGTAAGATTAATTCTATCATACTAAACTAGAGAACTACTAATCACCATGCTAAACTAGATAAATATTGTATTATCAATTTCACTGAGTTAACACCTTGTTATAAGAATTCTTGTTTCAAGTACTTCTCCAGAGTTCTGGCCCATTACATGCATATAGAATAGTCATGGGAGAGGCTACTAGGGCTACCAAAGGAGGCTGCCCATATAAGGAAATTTTGGCCCTTTGCCAAGCCTCCTGGAGCTGGAATGTGATCAAGGACATGGTCTTCTGTGACCTCTAAGATTGTTGTTATATTGACTTTACCTGGGAAAGAGATGTGCTTTTAACTGTTCAAGGATATGATAATAACAACCAAAAGCACATTTCTGATGGTATATTTAGGAGAAAAGATTCTAGATAAAATGAAGAGGGAAAATAGACCCAGGGAGTGGGAAATAGGAAATACAGTTGGGAGAGCAGTAAGGTTACCAAGGAAAGAGTTTGGAAGAATTCATTAAAGGAATATGCCATGTAGCCCTAGGATGCCATTCCATTATGTGTTCCATAATAAGTTATTTCTCAGCTTTATTTCAACTGATCTTAATTCAATCACTCTCTTAATGACTGCAGGTTGACTGGCACTCATAAAGGCTATTTGACCTTTGGGCAAATTCCTTCTCTGTGTTTCAGTTTCCTCCCTTAATTTAAAGGGGGTTGGACTCTTTAATTCCAAAAAGTTTTCAGCTTCATATCTTATGACTTCTGATGATTTAGGAGGTGATATTGTTCAAGGATGTAGCTGTGCACTTCACCTAGGAGGAGTAGGGGCTCTTGGACCCCTCTCAGAAGGAGTTGTGCAACAACAGTTGTATCCAGATCCCAGGGAAAGCAGGTTTGAGAGTGCTGCCTCTACAGGACCATCCAAGGTTTCTTGGGGTATGTTCATCCTCGAGTAATTGCCACAGCTATCCTCAGATGTATTCCCAACTCAAGTACTTGCCACTAGAGTCCCCAGATTTTGGAATCTTTCACCCTGCCGTGAGGGGCAACCTGACTGATCCCCAGAGCTGAGGGACTAGCACAGAGCACTGCAATTCTCCCCAGGAATGGTATTTTGGTAACAGGAAGAATTTACTCTCATGTTTTTTTCATACCCAAAGAGAATGGTGCTATTTGGGCAAGGGGCAACTGACAAATATAGAAATTGCTTTTTGTTCAGACTCTTTACCGAGCACTTTACCAACTCTACCTAGGTCCTGGTGTCTATCACTTGCCTTAAATCCTTAACTCGATTCCAAATCTTCCTAAGAGATCTATACCTATTACCAAATTATTCTTTTATCTGCATTTTCTAAGTATCCAGCAAACAAAACATTCCAAATTGGACAATCATTCAAAAAATCCTCTTTTACTCTATTAGGAAGCAAATACTTATTGTCTAATATACAAATATCTACTCATCTATGGCTAGTCAAGCTTCAAACTATAATATTAACTAAATCTTAACCCAATTTCCCCCAACCTGAGTCCCAAATTCTATTGTAGCAGGGGAGTAACATTGATACTGTATAATTTCCCTCCACAGAATTTGTTAATTCCTCACATGGGATCCACTCAGACACTGGGTAGTTTGAGATCCATTCACCAACCAGTTCCAGTTCATTCCCAAACCAGTGGGGCCCAAAGATCTAATCTTCTGAAACTGCTTCCTACTGAGAACGGGAGTTGAGCTGGGTAATTCTACAAGGTCCCATTTGGAGGGGATTGAGCTGATTGAAGATCCAGTGGGCTAAGTCATAGCCCCTGAAGCTAGTCAACACAGCTGTCTAGTGCTGGTCATTTGAAGGTGAATTGCCCGAATCCTAGGGAAAAACAAACCTGCGAGAATGAGAGAGAGAGCAGTAAGAGCAGAACCCTCATTCTTGGGAGTTGTGCTTATATCTTCCCTGAAGATTCTGTACATAGCTCGTCAGGCGCCATCTCTCTTAAAAGACACTAAGTCTAAGTTATAACCCAAGAGCAGTTTTCAGAAAGGAGGAATCCCATCAGAATAAGAGGTATTCACAAAGTCCTTCCTTAACAGATCTCATTGACCTGTCAAAAGCAAGATATTAACATCAGACAGATTAACCCATTCATCTACATGAGTCTTATGGGTAAAACTTCTCTGCCCATGTTTCCTCCCCTCTCCCCACCCAGGCAAGTAAAACCCCTTTTTCAGGATCTGTTATAGGATGGTCTGGGATAGGTCGGTATGGATTAACCAGCAGCTTTTCATACAAATTATTCAAAAGAAAACATGTTTATGCCACAGGACACATTTTACAAATACATGTTGTTCCCACATTAGTAACAAAGAAATAAAGTTTACTTTGCCATTGATGTAAAAAAACCTTACCTAAGTTATACCCCTCCAAGAAAACTTGAATACATTAAAATGTTCTTCTCTAAACCACGCTAAGGATGTTTCAATTTTATTTGTAATAATTAATACAATAAAAAAAAAGTTAGGTCCCAGAAACAGCTGAATCAATTATTTGAAACTTTGAGGGTCTTATCTCATACAAACACGTACATCTAACAACAGATAGATGACTAGATCAAATACTAATTTACCTAATTCTAAGATATAATGATCACATATTTTCAGATCAAAAACAGCAAAGATATTATATACCTGAATTGTGCTTATGGCTTCCATTGGCCATTTACTGTGATTATAGAAATTTGCTTTAAGAGGAGAAAGCAGGGGCCTGACTATAACAGCTAATAGTTCTGTTTTATGGCCTGCTTGGGAACCTGTGCAAATAACTTCATGGTATTTCTCTCAAATGGTGGGTTACTAACTTCATTCAGATAATAATTCTCAAAGTCAAAATTCAAAACAGTATCAGTTATGATTCCAAGAGATTTCATTTCTATAGCAAGTTTCACTAACCAGAGTTTTTACATCCTATCTATCCCACGGGCCTGCAGAGCACAGCCAAAATCAGATGCAGGTTTGTAAGCTGAAATTCTGCTCTAAGGACTTCAAGAAAGCTATAGATCACATTTACTATCATACTCCTTAACAATGAGACCCTGAGGCACTTCATAAATACTAGATATTTTACAGTTTTCAGAGAATTTGAAGTTAGCCAGAAATCTAACAAACTTCTTGGAAGTTCCTTGCATTGCTCAGCAGTAGACCCTTTGATATAACATCCCAAGTGAATTTGCCTTAAAGCAATCAGAGACTTGAAAAAGAAAAGCAAATATTCAGTTATTAACACCATGTAACCATAACCTATTTCTTTAAATAACAAAAGCAAGTAAAGTTAGAAGAAGTTCATTTAATCATCAAGGGAGACAAAGAACGTTTGAGAGTGAGCTCCAGTGAGTGGATTTGTTTGCTCACTTCTAAGGAGCAGCCATACCCAGTGGGGGAAGGGTGGTAAGCCTTTACCTTAGCTAATACAAATACGTGGTATGAAGTTTTCTGTCCCAAATTTCAGATTAACTACCAAAAATCCCAGTCAAAGACCTTCAGAAACCTGAAGGTGAGAGCCTGGAACTCTCCAGCCAGAACCAAGCTTTTTCCAAACCAGACAAGTCCACAACCAGGGGAATGGACCCCGGAACAGGGGCTGAGTCCACTTCCCCTGCCTGTCCAATCCTACATTAAGAGTTCCTGAGGGGGCAGAGCCAAGATGTCAAAGAAGACACACACATCTAAGTTCTTTCTTGCTCTCAGACTACTTCTTTTATGAAAGGTCTCAGAATTGGTGCTTGACTGTCAAAACCCATGAATATTGGGAGTACAACACAATACCAAATGAAGATATTCTCGAAATTCATCAGAAAAGATTGTGGGCAGTGTCAGGAAAGTTGGCAGGGAGAGCATGGAAGGCAGCTCACACTGAGCAGGCCAGAGGATGGTGGGGTGTGGTCTCAGCCATTAGAAAATTTGTGAGGAGAACTTTACCACAGTGTCAGCTACCTTGCTCAGACAGCAAGCCAGTAGATCAGCAGAGAAGCTATAAACACAGGGAGTAAAGACTATAACCCTGGGACCTGGCCACACCCACACAACACCCAGAATGACTGAGCATGCTGTCAGGTGCAGCACAGCCATTACTGTCCCACTGCTGCTTTGCTGCTGCTTCCTGTTGTCTGCAGAGGAAGCTTGGTAACACCACACTGTCCTAAAAGCAGACTGCAGTTTTCTTTATTTTTGTTTGTTTGTTTATTTGTTTGTTTTTGTTAAAATGAGTAAAAAGTTAAAGTGCACTCTAACTATAGATAGCTTCTATACTGATAGAGAACAGACTTCAAATCCCGAGGAGAATAAAAGCAGATTGTCTCTAGATGAAACCCCAAAGGGGGATATGATCTGGTCCCCAGCACACAAGGCTCTTACAAGAGAGCTACAAGAAAAATGGGGAAAGGAAAGGGAAGCTTGGCAAGGGGGTGTGGATAAATCATCCTACTTATTTAAAGATAGAGTGGATAAAGAAATCAACTCCCTGAAAAACAGAATTAGCTAATTAGAAAAAGAAAATAGCTCTCTAAAAAATAAAATTGGCAAAATGGGGAAAAAAATTCCACAGAACAAAACAATTCATTTAAAAACTCAATTGGACAATTACAAAAAGAAATTTTTAAAGTAAATGAAGAAAATAATTCATTAAAAATCAGAATTGAACAAATGGAAATGAATGACTCAAGGAGACACCAAGAATTAGTCAAGCAAAACCAAAAAATAGGAAAAAAAATAGGAAAAAAAATGTTAAATACCTACTTGGGAAAACAACAGACCTGGAAAATAGATCTAGGAGAGAAAATCTGAGAATTTTTGGACTTCCTGAAAATTATGATGAAAAAAAGAGCCTAGACACTATTTTGGGGGGAAATCATCAAAGAGAATGGCCCAGATGTTATAGAAACAGAGG
The DNA here is from genome assembly GCF_016432865.1 of Antechinus flavipes. Classification (NCBI taxonomy): domain Eukaryota; kingdom Metazoa; phylum Chordata; class Mammalia; order Dasyuromorphia; family Dasyuridae; genus Antechinus; species Antechinus flavipes. Next base: position 991,102 of record NC_067399.1, read on the forward strand.
GTAAAATAGACATTGAAAGAATTCAGCAATCACCTATTGAAAGAGATTCCAAAATCAAAATTCCAAGAAATGTTGTGGCTAAATTCCAGAACTATCAGACCAAGGACAAAATACTACAAGCTGCTAGGGAAAAAAAAAAAAAACAATTCAAATACAAAGGAGTCACAATAAGGATTACTTAGGATCTAGCAGCATCCACATAAAGGGATTGAAGGGCCTGGAATCTGATATTCTGAAAAAATAAGGAACTTGATATACAGCCAAGAATAACTTATGTAGTCAAAATGAGCATTTTTCTCCCCCAGGGAAAAAGGTGGACATTCAATGAAATAGGTGAATTCCATGTATTTCTGATGAAAAAACTGGAACTAAACAAAAAGTTTAACTTCCAAATATAGGACTCAAGAGAAACATAAAAATAAAACACATTTGAAGAAGGGCAATACATGCAGAGTAAAGGTAAAAGGCTGAAGGAGAATCTACCATGCTTCAGGTCAAATAAAAAAAGCAGGGGTAGCCATCCTGATCTCAGATCAAGCAAAAGCAAAAATTGATCTAATTAAAAGAGATAAGGAAGGAAATTATATCTTACTAAAGGGTAACATAGATAATGAAGTAATATCAACATTAAACATATATGCACCAAGTAGTGTAGCATCTAAATTCTTAAAGGAGAAGTTAAAAGATCTACAAGGAGAAATAGATAACAAAACTACAATAGGGAGATCTCAACCCTGCACTCTCAGAACGAGATAAATCAAACCACAAAATAAATAAGAAAGAAGTTAAAAAGGTAAATAGAATATTAGAAAAGTTAGGTATGATAGATCTTTGGAGAAAATTAAATGAAGACAGAAAGGAGTACACTTTCTTAGCAGTTAATGGAATCTATACAAAAACTGACCATATATTAGGACATAGAGACCTCAAATTCTAATACAGAAATGCAGAAATAGTAAATGCATCCTTTTCAGATCATGATGCAATAAAAATTACATTCAATAAAAAGCCAGGAGAAAATAGACCAAAAATTAATTGGAAACTAAATAAAGAATGATTGGGTAAAACAGCAAATCATAGACACAATGAATAATTTCACCCAAGAAAATGACAATAATGAGACATATCAAAATGTGTGGGATGCATCAAAAGTGGTAATAAGGGGAAATTTAATATCCCTACAGGCCTACTTGCATAAAATAGAGAAAGAGAAGTCCAATGAATTGGGCTTCATAACTATAAAAGGTAGAAAAGGAGCAAATTAAAAACCCCTGGTCAAACATTAAACTTGAAATTCTAAAAATAAAAGGAGAAATTAATAAAATTGAAAATAAAAAAGTACTGAATTAATAAATAAAACTAAGAGTTGGTTCTATGAAAACAACAACAACAACAACAACAACAACAAAATAGATAAACCCTTGAAAAATTTGATTAGAAAAAGGAAAGAGGAAAATGAGATTGTTAGTCTTAAAAAAAGAAAAGGTGGAACTCACCACTAATGAAGAGGAAATTAGAGCAATAATTAGGAGTTACTTTGCCCAACGTTATGCCAATAAATCCAATAACTTAAATGAAATGGATGAATACCTTCAAAAATACAGCTTGCCCAGATTAACATAGGAAGAAATAAATTGGTTAAACAGTTCCATTTTAGAAAAAGAAATAGAACAAGCTATTAATCAATTCCCTAAGAAAAAATCCCCAGGACCAAATGGATTTACATGTGAATTCTATGAAACTTAAAGAACAATTAACTCTAATGCTATATAAACTATTTTTAAAAATAGGGAATGAAGGACTCTTACCAAATTCCTTTTATGGCACAGACATGGTACTGACCAGGTAGGTTGAAAACAAAGAAAGAAAATTATAGACCAATCTTTCTAATGAATATTGATGCTAAAATCTTAAATAAAATATTAGCAAAAAGATTACAGAAAACCATCCTCAGGGTAATACACCATGACCAAGTAGGATTTATACTGGGAATGTAGGGCTGGCTCAATATTAGGGAAACTATTAGCATAATTGACTATATCAATAACCAAATTAACAAAAACCATATGGTCATCTCAATAGATGCAGAAAAACCATTTGATAAAATCCAACATCCATTCCTATTAAAAAAAAAAACAAAAACTTGAGAGTATAGGAATAAATGGACTTTTGCTTAAAATAATCAGGAACATCTATTTAAAACTGTTAGTAAGCTTCATATGTAATGGGGATAAACTGGAACCATTCCCAATGAAATCATGAGTGAAACAAGGTTGCCCACTATCACCATTATTATTCAATAGTGTATTAGAAATGCTAGCTTCATCAATGAGTTGAGAAAGAGATTAAAGGAATTAGAGTAGGTAATGAGGAAACCAAATTATCACTCTGCAGATGATATGATGGTATACTTAGAGAATTCTACTAATCTCTATATGCAGAGATCCTACTAAAAAGCTGTTAGAAACAATCCACAACTTTAGCAAAGTTGCAGGATACAAAATAAATCCACAAAAATCCTCAGCATTTTAATACATGATCCACAAAATACAACAGCAAGAGATACAAAGAGAAATTCCATTTAAAATAACTGTCAATAGTATAAAATATCTGGGAATCTATCTACCAAAGGAAAGTCAGAAACTATATGAGCAAAACTACAAAACACTTTCCACATAAATAAAGATCTAAACAATTGGAAAAATATTAAGTGCTCTTGGATAGGCCGAGCAAATATAATAAAGATGACTATACTACCTAAACTAATCTATTTATTTAGTGCTATGCCAGACTCCAAAAAAACTATTTTAATGACCTAGAAAAAATAACAACAAAATTCATATGAAAGAACAAATGGTCAAGAATTTAAAGGGTATTAATGAAAAAAAAAATCAAATAAAGGCGACCTAGTGGTACCTGATCTAAAACTATATTACAAAGCAATGGTCACTAAAATCATTTGGTAATGGCTAAAAAATGGACTAATTGATCAGTGAAATAGGTTAGGTTCACAGGACAAAATAATCAAAAACTATAGCAATCTAGTGTTTGACAAACCCAAAGATCCCAACTTTGGGGATAAAAATTCAATTTTTGATTTAAAAAAATGCTGGGAAAACTGGAAATCAGTATGGCAGAAACTAGGCATGGACCCACACTTAACACCGTACACCAAGATATGGTCAAAATGGGTTCATGATTTAGGCATAAAGAATGAGACTATAAATAAATTAGAAGAACATAGGGATTGTTTACCTCTCAGACTTGTGGAGGAGGAAGGAATTTGTGACCAAAGAAGAATTAGAGATCATTACTGATCACAAAATAGAAAATTTTGATTATATCAAGTTAAAAAGCTTTTATATAAACAAAACTAATGCAAACAAGGTTAAAAGGGAAACAATAAACTGGGAAAACATCTTTACAGTTAAAGGTTCTGATAAAGGCCTCATTTTCAAAATATATAGAGAATTGACTCTAATTTATAAGAAATCAAGCCATTCTCCAATTGATAAATGGTCAAAGGATATGAACAGACAATTTTCAGATGATGAAATTGAAACTGTTTCTACTCATATGAAAGGGTGTTCCAAATGACTATTAATCAGAGAAATGCAAATTAAGACAACTCTGAGATACCACTACACACCTCTCAGATTGGCTAGGATTACAGGAAAAGACAGTGCTGAATGTTGGAGGGGATGTGGGAAAAATGGGACACTGATACATTGTTGGTGGAATTGTGAATACATCCAGCCATTCTGGAGAGCAATTTGGAACTATGCTCAAAATGTTATCAAACTGTGCATACCCTTTAATCCAGCAGTGTTACTATTGGGCTTATATCCCAAAGAGATCTTAAAGAAGGGAAAGGGACCTGTATGTGCCAAAATGTTTGAGGCAGCCCCTTTTGTAGTGGCTACAAACTGGAAATTGAATGAATTCTCAATAATTGGAGAATGGCTGAATAAATTGTGGTATATGAATGTTATGGAATATTCTTGTTCTGTAATAAATGACCAATAGGATGATTTCAGAAAGGCCTGGAGAGACTTACATGAACTGATGCTAAGTGAAATGAGCAGAACCAGGAGATCATTATACACTTCAACAACAATACTATTTGAGAATAAATTCTGATGGGAGTAGATATCTTTGGCAATGAGAAGATCCAATTCAATTCCAACTGAACACCCAGAGAAAGAAAATTGGAAAATGAATGTGGAGTACTTGCATTTTTGTTTTTTTTTCCCCCCAGGTGATTTTTACCTTCTGAATCTGATTTTTCTTGTGCAACAAGAGAACTGTAGAAATATGTACACATATATTGTATATGGGTTAAAATATACTTTAACATGTTTAACATGTATGAGACTGCCTGCCATCTAGGGGAGAGGGTGGAGGGAAGGAAGGGGAAAGTTGGTGTAATATTCTTCTCTAAAATGTAATGATCTCTGGGAGCAGGTTTCTTGGGGGGCTTCTGGAGGCAGCCTTAGTTTCAGTTCAGAGTAATCACCCCAAATGCAAGCAGGTATGAAAGTCCAAATCCTTTATTGTCTCCTTCAAAATCTTGTCTCGATCCTGGAGCCTGGTTAGCTTTCTTAGAGGCCTTTCTGTAGTCTTGGTTCCAAGATCTGAAGCTGCCCTCTCTGGCTTCTGAATCTTCTCAACTGAATCCTGGCTGAAACTCCAAGAGCTTCTAGTGGCCTTCTCTTTCTGGCCTTGAGAGCTTCTCCTTATATGCCCCACACTGAGTATACACCAATCGTTATATCACTAGGAAATCATTATTTGTTGTAGGATTAAATCAATGCTAAACTAGATTTAACCATTGTCTCCTCAATTCCACTTAGTGCCTAGTTTCAAGTTCTGGCCCATAACATCTCCTTGTAGGATTAGATCAATCATACTGAACTATGCTAAATTAGATAATTATTGTCTCTATCAATTCCATTGATTTAGTGCCTTGTAAGAATCCTAACAAGTTGGAACAAAAGTGATTGCAAGGGACAATGTTAAAAAAATTACCCATGCATATGTCTTGAATATCAAATCCCTCCTTCCCCCCAGTTTTCTACTTCCCTCCTATTCTTAGGGGCATTGGTTTTGTTTGTACAAAACCTTTTGAATTTAACATCATCAAAATTATCCATTTTGCATTTCATATTGTTCTCTAGCTCTTCCTTGGCCATGCTTTCCTTTCTTTTCCACATATTTGAAAGGGAGACTATTCTTTGTTCTCCTAATTTGCTTATAGTATGACTTTTTATATCTAAATCATGAATCTATCCCAAAAATCTTTGCTACCTCAATTTTGGGGTTAGAATTTTCTGCCAGAATAAAGCATAATAGGATTGGAGGCAGATGGCTCTGAAGTTTTGGCTTTTTTCTCAGAACAAGTTATTTATACAACAGGATAATCTAGTACATCTTAATTGGGTCACTTGCTTTATAATGGGTGATTATAGAACTGCTATATGTGAACACAATAAGGTGAATCTCAAAATAGAGATTCTCAACCTCTGGATCCTCAAATCTCTTTCTAAAATGAGCTAATTAACAAGTTTTTCTTCATCTTTATCCCTGATTTTACTCTCTAAAGCTTCCAGGTCTCAGAGAAGATGTGATCTCTTATTCTGAATAATGGGAATCACCATGGATGCTGGACCAATCAGGTCTGAGGACCTGTGCTCCAGGTGAATGAGGGAAAAGCATGTATAGGAGTGCTGGGATTAGAAGATGTTTCAGGGCAACCCATGGGAGAGTAACATCTGCCTTGGTATTCTTTTTGTTTTTTTTTTAATAATAACTTTATATTGACAGAATTCATGCCAGGGTAATTTTTTTACATTATCCCTTGCACTCACTTGTGTTCCGATTTTTCCCCTCCCTCCCTCCATCCCCTCCCCTAGATGGCAAGCAGTCCTTTACATGTTGAATAGGTTACAGTATATCCTAGATACAATATATGTGTGCAGAACCGAGCAGTTCTCTTGTTGCACAGGGAGAATTGGATTCAGAAGGTAAAAACAACTCGGAAAGAAAATCAAAAATGCAAATAGTTCACATTCGTTTCCCAGTGTTCTTTCTTTGGGTGTAGCTGCTTCTGTCCATCATTTATCAATTGAAACTCAGTTAGGTCTCTTTGTCAAAAAAATCCACTTCCATCAGAATACATCCTCATACAATATCGTTGTCAAAGTGTATAATGATCTCCTGGTTCTGCTCATTTCACTTAGCATCAGTCCATGTAGGTCTCTCCAAGCTTCTCTGTATTCATCCTGCTGGTCATTTCTTACAGAACAATAATATTCCATAACATTCATATACCACAATTTACCCAGCCATTCTCCAATTGATGGGCATCCACTCATTTTCCAGTTTCTGGCCACTACAAACAGGACTACCACAAACATTTTGGCACATATAGGTCCCTTTCCCTTCTTTAGTATCTCTTTGGGGTATAAGCCCAGTAGTAGCACTGCTGGATCAAAGAGTATGCACAGTTTGATAACTTTTTGGGCATAATTCCAGATTGCTCTCCAGAATGGTTGGATTTGTTCACAACTCCACTAATAATGCATCAGTGTCCCAGTTTTCCCGCATCCCCTCCAACATTCATCATTATTTTTTCCTGTCATCTTAGCCAATCTGACAGGTATGTAATGGTATCTCAGAGTTGTCTTAATTTGCATTTCTCTGATCAATAGTGATTTGGAACACTTTCATATGAGTGGAAATAGTTTCAATTTCATTATCTGAAAATTGTCTGTTCATATCCTTTGATCATTTATCAATTGGAGAATGGCTTGATTTCTTATAAATTAGAGTCAGTTCTCTATATATTTTGGAAATGAGGCCTTTATCAGAACCTTTAACTGTGAAGATGTTTTCCCAGTTTGTTGCTTCTTGGTATTTTTTTTTCAAATATTTCTCAGCAATATACTCCTGGGCTGATCCCTGAATCTGAATTTTCCCATTTGTAAAATGAGGAGATTGGACTCCATGGACTTTTTTCTCCCTTCCAGTGACCATCTACCATCCTTTTAGAAGTCATTGTTTGGGACTTGCGGTCATGTTATACTCCTCAAAGTGCCAAAAAAAGATTAGATTATCTGAGATGAGTTCTGTCTTAGAACATGTTCAAGTAAATAAAGATTTACATGACGGCTACATTTTTAAAGGACAGAATTTCTTCAGATATATCTTTATTTTTATTTTTCCCCCACTAGTAAAGTACCTATAGACTCAAGGAATCTCTACTAAATGACCAATTATTCTTGTCAACCAATTCCTTTGAGAACAGGCTAGATAGAAGAGCAGAAGATGTTTAAATTAGAAAACACCCTTATCATTCCAGTGAGTGGCACTTGAAGGTCTGTTTTTACATAAAAGTTGTGCAGATCCATAATGATTTCATGGTAGCCTCTTCTCTGCACAGCTAGTGACATTGGCTTTCAAGTAGCTTGCCAACACTGATACAAGAATGAAAGCCCAGGTAACATCTTGATTTAGTGATTATGGGTTTGATAGGATATGATTACAAGGTAACCTCTGAATGAGAGAACTATTTAGGGGCCTTGAGAGACAGCCACTCAGGGTCTTTGCATACCTGGGGTCATTTGCATATGAATAGTCAACCTTCCTTAAATTATGGAAATAATTTGATATCAAGTTAAGTTTCTGAAAACCTAGGCTGCACTTAGAAGCAGACAGTTTGATATAATCACTGCACAATCCCCAAAAGCAGGGTGATCCTGATCATGATATTTTAGAATTACTGAAGAAAGACAATAGATAAGGTGGGAATATGCACATATTTGTTATAAAGAGGTATAAATATCTTTGGAAGATTATTTACCACTTAAGGTACCGTTGACAAAATTTAGGATTAAATTCCTTGGATTATTGTCTCATATCAGGGAAAAGGGATACAAGAGAACCAATAGGTGATCCAAGATAAGCTTATTTCTTCAAGTCAGCAAACATTTAAGTGTCCACTACATGCCAGGCTCTGGGCTAAGCACTCAAAATGGAGTAAAAGAAAGTACAAGGGATATCCCCTGCTGTCATGGAGGTCACAGACAGGTGGGGCAATCAACACACCAATGAGATAGAAACCCACTGTGGGCTCCATTGTATATATAATAGTATAATTAGTATAAACTGATACTAAATCTAGTGATTTACTAAATCAGTAATTAGAGAGGATAATAATCGGTTAAGGAAAGTAGAATGGGGAGAGGGGGGGAAATAGTCAAAATCCAATCAAATAATGTCTAGAGGAGTGAGTAGTACCTATAGAGGAAAACAGACTAGTTCTGATCCTTTGACTTTGATTCTTATTCTTCCTTATTCTTATTCCTCATCTTATTGCTTTAATGCTGAATTTTAAGGATAGTTTGCCTTAAGTCCCAGTCTGCTTGCAGAGGGTCAAAGATCACAATGACAAAGGAAGAATTCAATACAATTCAGTCTGGATTTATAGTTACAAATGGTGTATAGCAAAAATCAGTTATTCAGATTATGGGCTCCCTTACTTTGAGTTAGTCTCGGCAGTTTGAGCAGGGAGGGAGAGCTCTCAGAGATGAGTAGCCTGGGGCAGGGAGTGGCCCAGGCGGAATTTGAGCATTGTGAGGACTTTAAAGGTCTGGGAGGAGTTTAGGGCAGATCTTTGTGTGATAGGGACAGGGCTTAGGTAGGAAAGGCACAGGCAGTCCAGAAGTCCTGGCCCTGAGTGTGATTGGAGGAAAGGTTCAACCATACTGGGGATGGACAAGGCGGGGAGGATTCTTGGGACCAGGAAGATCCTCCCAAACTGGGCTGGCCAGAAGCAGGAAGTCTTAGCTGGTATCACTCTGCATTCACCTCCTCTTCTTTTCCCTTCCCTGCAGCAAGAACTGCTCCACTTTTCCTGGGACCTCCAGTCTCTTCACTTTTTTTCACTGTGAGCTCACATCTCTCCCATTTTCCCCTTGTAGTTCAGATCTCTCCCCTTTTTTCCCCTCGGAGCTCAGATTCTCCCCTTTTTTTCCCTGGTAGCTCAGATATCACTCCCCTTTTCCCCCGGCAATTCAGATCTCTCCTCAATTTCCCCTGACATCTCAGCTCTCTCCCTTTTTCCCCTGGGACCTCAGATCTCGCCTCTTTTTACCTGGGAGCTGAGGTCACTCAGCATTCCCAAAGCCAGGCCTGTTCTTACAGCAACAGGTAGGTCTGAGCTTGCATCCCTGATATTTCCTGGCTTCTACTGGCTGCCCTTCTTTTTGAGTCTCTTATTTTGACCTTGTGGTACATAACCTCCAGGTCTACCAAGAGCAAATCTTTCCACCAAGGTTTTCTTTAAGAAGAGCTCCCCATCAGTAAACCTTTTCCAAACCCCCAATCACTTCCCAAACTTGCCCACATTTTCCATTGGGTCACACTTTTCCAGACTTCAGATTTTGTCCATAGAAATTCTGCAGTCCTAATTTCAGCCTTTTGATCAGGGCCCAGGTGTCCCATCTCCCTATCCCATCTCTTGGTTAGAGATTCAACTGTCCTGTCTTCAGACTTCAAGCCTAAGCTCTCCCAGAAGATCCCACCAGTCTTTTCCAGCTCCTAGGAAGATCTCAGGAGATGGTCTTCCTGCCTTCCCAGGCTCAGCTGTCCACCAGGAGCACTTATCTCACTCCAGTGGTCATGACCTATACTAGCCTGTCTTGCCTCCCAAACCTTACCCCTGCTCCCTAGGCCTTTTGCTTCCCTGACCCCTCTTCTCTCTGAGCCCTCAGAGTTGAATCCCAAACTGAATTTAGCTTCCCAGGTTCAGGCTTCCCCTGCTCATTCCCTGGGGACTCCATTCTAGAACCCTTCCCATCTTCACTTTCCCTCCCTTCTACCCAAAGCAATCAGTCTGTTGTCTAGAATGATCATGTGTGTGCTATTTGGGGATAGGGGAGTTAGAGAGGCAGAGGACCTGATGGGCAAGAGAGCCATGGAAGCTGTCTGGATTCTTCTCATTTTGGATTCCATCCCTAGCATCCCTGTAGGAGGATGGGAAGAGGAGTAAAAGAAAGAGGGGAGCTGTCTTCCTCTTCAGACCATCATCCTTTCCAATACTGACTCTTCTGCATTGTTCTATAGGGTGGAGTCTTTCCCTCTAGGGCAGGGTCTGATACACTCTATTATGAATCCCCACAGGCTTGCTTAGAAAATAAGGGGAAAATCCTGTCCTTCTGGGATGCTTCTCCTCCATATTTACGACTTAGGTAACCTAGGCCTGGCCCAAAGTCAGACACCAAAAATGGGATGAAATTAGAACAATTTTACTGTCAGGCTTCCAAATAGCAGTCTCCCAGGCTAAACACAAAGGCAATCAGCCTGGAAAGGAAACTAGGCTTTCCTATGCAGAGATAAAGAAGGGAGGGGCTCTCCTGGAGCTCCTGACCTTCTGCTTTCCAATTTCAGAGAGGATTAGAATTAAAGCCCTCCAAGGTTAGATGTGACCTCTGTAAGAGCTTTGGTGTTGCTTCTTTTGTGGGTCTTTCAAGGGCAGGAGCAAGAGGACTCTGAGATAGATAAAAATCAAGGAAGGGAGGGAAGAACTTGACAAAATGTAGTCACTTTGGTTATTTTGCTACCTCGACAGGGAGCCTAGAGCCAGAGGGAATGGACCCTGGAAGCCTCCGACCTCCTCCTCAGGTGAGTATAGTCCATCCACAGACTTGATCAACATCAGTGGTCACAGCCATTTCTATAGACATGGAGGGTTGTGGAGCTGGAAGGGCCTGATGCACGAGTCATTTCTTTACATAAACAGGGGGAAACAGAAGTAACAACCCTGCCCTGCCCAGCTGATTCCTTGGGTACCGAGACATACACACACATACATACACACACACCCTATTTCTTTTTATGTTCCTCCTCATTACAGAGGATTGATGAGGTCCTCCACTTACTTTATCAGGAATCTCCATTCCCCAGGCACGAGATCTAGTCCCTTTGGGCCCACCCAGCACCCCTCTCCACCCAAAGCCTTCCTCCTCTTGGTCTCCTGTGGCCATACTTCCCTGAGCTCTTGAAGCACAGTTTCTCATGATTATATATAATAATATATCTCCAGGAGTCAGCAACATGGCCTCATTAAGCCTCAGGAACTGATTGATCAATGTTCCTCTGTGTGTATATGTACATGTACACACACACACACAGACATACATACATATTTGTACCACCCAAGATCCATCATCTCCCTTTTTCACCTGCTTCCCCTCCCCTGAGAACACAAATAAAACCAAACCCATTCACACAAGGTTCTGTCTGAACAATAAAAAGATACACTTCTTGATGCCCTGAAACATATTTCTCCTTCTGTACCAGGGTCTGGCATCTTTAAGAGGCAGACAGCAGCATGATTCCTCATTGTTCCTCAGCAATCCTGGTTGGTTTTTGTACTACTCCGAAGTCATTATCATAGTGCACTCTTAACATTTATGGCCCTGACTTAGCCATGCCTTCCCCATCCATCACACACATGTGTACATGTGGCACGCCTGCAGTACACTTGTGTATGTACAAAACAACTCTGATCAATGCCTCAGATTCCCTTTACTCCCTCAAAAAGAACAACATGTATTCATGTGCATCCTTTGACTTTACTTTTGACTTTTAGGAAGGATTTTCATTAAAGGTCCTTTCCCTGATAGCATTGTATTTCTTTTTGCTTTTGACTATAAGATCATATCCTTTATCTTCTGTCAAATCCTATTCCAAGTTCTCCCCTCCTTAGTGAAAGTTGCTGCCAAACTATGTCTGGTCCTAATAGTGGCTCCTTTGTACTTGAACTGTACTGGACTTTCTTTCCAGGGGCTTGCAGGATTTTACTAATTGACTTGACAACTCTGCAATTTGGTGATGATTTCCTGGGAGTTTTAATTCTGAGATCTCTTTCAGGAAGTTGAGGTGATATTTAACATGTAAAGGACTACTTGCCATCTGGGGGAGGGGGTGGAGGAAGGGAGAGGAAAAATCGGAACAGAAGTGAATACAAGGGATAATGCTGTAAAAAATTACCCTGGCATGGGTTCTGTCAATAAAAAGTTATTTAAAAAAAAAAAAAAAAAAAAAAAGGAACTTGAGGTGATTCAGGGAAGATGCAGAAAGAAATCTAAGAATGTTTCTCTTGACCATCAGGATCTCTATTCATACAAGAGGATACAGGTTAGTTATGAGAGAACCTACCAGGGCTACCAAAAGGGGATGCCCATATCAGGACATTTTGGCCATTTGCTAAGCTTCCTGGACCTAGAATGGGATCAAGGACATGGTTTTCTGTGACATCTAAGATTGTTGCTCTATGGACTTTACCTGGGAAAGGTATGTGCTTTTTTTTAACTTTGCAAGGTTATGATAAGAACAACTGAAAGCACATTTTTGGTGGCATATTTAGGAGAAGAGGTTACACATAAAATGAAGACGTAAAATAGGTCCAAGTAGTAGGAAATAGGAAATGCAGTTGAGAAAGCAGTAGGGTTACCAAGGAAAAGATGGTCCTGACATGCCGTTCCATTATATGTTCCGTAATAAGTCATTTCTCAGCTTTATCTCAACTGATCCTAAATTCTATTAATCTCTTAATGACCACAGACTCAAGGGTTGACTCTGACACTCATAAAGACTATGACCTTTAGGCAAATCCCTTCTCTGGATTTCAGTTTCCTCTAGTAAATTGAAGTGGATTGGACTCTTTAATTCTGAAAGTTCTTTTGCTCCACATCTTATGACTTTTGATGGCTTAGGAGGTGGTGACATTCAAGGATATAGCTGTAGACTTCACCCAAGAGGAATGGGACCTCTTGGACCCCTCTCAGAAGGAGATGTACAAGGTGGTCATGTTGGAGAATGCCCAGAACCTGCTCTCCCTAGGTAAGGACATTTCCCCTGATAATTGCAAGTCTACAATTGAAGGGAATACCTTCATTTCCCAGGGTGCAGGATTTAGGGGTGGGGGAAGAGAAGGGAAAGCGATGGTCTTTGAATTGTATAATAGGACCTGGGAATGTCCTTTATTGCTCCTGAAGCTCTCTCTTATCAATTCCCAGGTCAAAGATTAAATCAGTGTGGAAGCAGCTCCAACATGGAACTAACCTTAGATGTTAGCCTATACCTGGACATGAATATTGTCTGGGAAAGCTTTGAAAATTGCTTAGGCAGCTTTTCCTTTCAACTCGTTCCTATTTGAGATTTTTTTCAAATATTTTTGGAATATTCTTCATTTTAATAAGCATCAATTTGTAGCCCAAACCACCTAGTTATCCCTAGTATAGAAAGTTTCTCCTTGATCTTCCTTTGTATTGCCCTCAGATTGCCCTCAGATTGCAGCAAAAGTGGTGGGAAAGAAAAAGAAGGGAATAAGCATTTATTTTTACTGCTATTTGCCAAGTTCTGTACCATATTCTTTCTTTACAATATAGTAACAATATTGTTTAAGAACAACTTCCAGTAAATACATTATTTTGAGTATCCTCTTTTTTTTTCCTCTGAGGCAATTGGGGTTAAGTGACTTGCCCAGGGTCTCACAGCTAGGCAATGTTAAGTGTATGAACTCAGATTTGAATTCAGGTCCTTCTGACTTCAGGGCTGGTGCTCTACCCACTATGCCACCTAGCTGCCCCTATTTTGAATATCCAAAGTACCTAAATTAATGATAAAGGAGAAATCAAGAAATATGCTATTTGCATTTAGAGAAAAAATTGATGAACAGAAATATGTATAGCATAATTTTACATATCTATGCATGTGTGTGTATATATATGTGTACTATGCATGTGTTTATTATTTATTTATGTATACATATTTCTATGTAATGGTAGTCATCTTTAGGGGTCAGGCAATGTGAAAAGAAAAATTTACTTGATCATTTTGTCTATTTGAAAGGAATCGCAAGTTGTGCATTGTAGTTTACAGCTTCATGTGCAATTACCATTTTTATTTTACTGTGATATAGAAATGTTTTGTTTTTTTAATAAATTAAGAATCAAACAAAATATTGTGTCACTTTAACCTCATCTTAACTTTCCAAATTAGGAGATATAGTTATCCCTGCTTGAGAGATGAAAAAACTGAGGCAAACACACAGAGTATACTTGACTTGCCCAGGTGTACACACTTAGCCAATCTTCAATGTTTCCTTGAAACTCAGAGTACACCTGACTCTATGCCTAGGACTTTCCTCTGTACTACTGATTCCCTATAACTTCTGGATTGTGGAAACTATGGAATGAGTCTATCTATTTATAAAAAAGGTGTGCCAAGTCCAAGGTCCCTAATGATCAGACCTGAAGCTGCTCTAGCATAATAACGCTTTTTACCCAGGTTTAGGATTAGAAGTTTCTGCCAGAAAGGAGCTTCACAGAACAGGAGGTAGAAAGAAGGCTCTTTGGCTCTCTCTCAGAAGAAGTTGTACAAATAGTGGGGCACATGCTATTTTAGATTACTTGCTTTAAAATCACTAGTGGGTAAGCATAGATATATATGCCTGAACATAAGGGGCTGAATTTCGACATAGACAACTCTGGATCCTCACCTTTTCCCTAAAGAGAACTAAATTGCAAACTTTTCTCCATCTTGATCTATAACTGGTTTCTATGCCCAGGGCTTTCAGTTCTCAGAGAAGAGGTGATCTCTTATTTTGAGCAAAGGGAAGCACCCTGGATGCTGGACCAAGAAGGGCTCAGGAACTACTCTCCAGGTGAGTGAGGTGAAAGCAGGGTTATGAGGCTTGCAAGAGGTTTCTAGGAGTTACCATGAAATAAATGTTCAATTTTTGGGAGAAAGACTAGATTTGGATTTCATTGTTGGGTATTTCTTGGCAGCAATGTCCTGAACTCCTCAGCGAACCTTGGTTTCCCATCTATAAAATGAGTGGGTCACACTCCATGGCCCTGTAGATCCCTTCCAGTGATCATCTGTGATCCTGTTAGAAGTCATTGTTTAGAATTTGGAGTAAGGATATTATTTAGCCCATTTTACAGATAAAGAAAACTGAATCAAACAGAGGTCCTATAACTCAACTAGCAACCTTCTGAGATGGGATTAAAACCCTGGTCTTCCTGATTTAAGGCCCTATCCACAGTCTATGCCCTGTAACTGTATTCTGATTATGAAACAGATATGATAGAAATGGCCATACCTGTATGAGACAGAAAATAGAAGGAGAATTAGACAAGCTCCTGTTGAAACAATGAAATTCATTTAAACTCTAGCCAATCAAAAGCAATTGATATTTACTGTTAAAAATATTTTTATTTCCATTGACTCATGACAAATATTGCACTTAATAACAAATGTACTCAAGGATCAATTGCAAATAGTGCATTATGTTGTTTTTCTTAATAATATTTATATATTCATAACCTTATGAAAGTATAGCAACTGAAACCCTACTGAATGACCAACTTACGTTGCCAACCAATTCCTTTGAAAAACTGCCAGATAGAAAAGAGGAACATAACCAGAACACAAGTTCAAATTAGAAAACAACCTTACACATTTCAATGAGCAACACTTTAAGGTCTGATTTTTAGGAAAAGTTGTGGTTTTCCATGGTGATTTCATGATGGCCTCTCCTGTTCCTGCCTCCTAACCATAGTTTTCAAGTAGCCTGCCAGCACTGATGCAGGAATGCAGACCCAGGGAACGTCTTGATCAGGCGATTAGAGATTGGATGAGATGAGGTTATGTAATGTTCTTGTTAACTTTCTGGAAGCCCTCCAGATGGGCCTTGGTCTCTGTAGAGGAAATGCAGGAGTGCCACCACAAGGCTGAAGTAGATGGAATGTCTCTCCTCCACTCCTTGTTGGCTCTTTTATATTTTATTATAATTACATTATCATACATGTCAATCTTGTAGAACTATATTAAGTACTAAGTACATGTAAAACTAGATAACCAATGTCTTATCAATTCCACTGAGTTAACATCCTGTTGTAGGACCAAATCGATCATACTGAGCTTTAAGTGTATTTCTCCAAATTTCCTGTCCTTTACAAGTTGCTAGGTAACCCAGGAGGGAGAGAAATACTCTGGTCCAGGCAGACAGCCCCCGAAGGTCTTTGCATTCCTATGGCCACTTGAACATGAATGTCTAACCTTCCTGTATTACTGGAAACAATCTGATGTCAAATTGAAAAGCCAAAAGAATATGTTGTACTTAGAAATATTCAGATTTTGACAGGATGACTACACAGTCCTACAAAGCTTTGTATTTGTATTTGTGATTATGAGAGCTTGAAATCACTGCAGAAAGATAACTGTTAAGGTGGAATCATGCACAACTATGTTGTATCCCAGAGGACAGCTACTTTTTAAATCAAATTAGGTATTTATTTATTACTTAAGGTGCCACTAATACATTTTTAGGGTCACATCCCTTGAATCAGTTTCTCAATCCTGCATATGATTTGTGACTTTCTAAAAAGGAAAGGATTGCTATAGTGGAACTCCCTTCCATATCACAGAATGATAAACTCAATTTTCTATATGAGACATATTTTCAGATGTGGATATTTTCATGCATTTTTTTTTTAGATTGTGTTTTTTAGAATATGCAGGGGATACATAATGATAATTTTAAAAAAAGAAATAAGTATTAGCTATCTCAAAAAAAGTAATGGGTTAGAACAAAATCACTTATACCTCAGGTAAATAAGAACACAGCTGTGTTAGTATTCTGAATATGATCTCAGATAATGTAATAGAAAAATTTTAAATTGAAAGTGATCACTATGGAAATTAGTTATGGTTACAGGCAGGATAGATCATGAAATCATTTGAGTATTTAATATATATGCACCAAATGGCATATCTATGAAAAAAAAAAGGATTGAAAGTGCAGATAATGAAAGGGGAAGGGAAAAATTGAGAGTGAAGATAATTTGTCACATACTGTAGGAAGAACTTGCTGTTTCACAGGGTATAAGTTCTAGTCTCAGCTGCTGTGATTTGGGTCAAGTCATTCAGAGATTTTGAGCTGATGACCTGAGTCGTGCACCTATGAAAATGAAGGCACTTTGTGTTGTAAACAGGTTTATTGGGAGGTTCCAATGCAACTGTGCATGAATTTTTGTGTGTGTGTGTATATATCATACATAAATATATGTATTTATTGTGTGTGTGTGTGTGTGTGTGTGTGTGTCCGTTTGTGCCTGCATCGTGGCTATATTTGTTTTCTTGTTTCTTTTCTTTTCTTTTTGGAAGGCGAGATCAGACTTGGAATAAAGGAACCTACTGGAGAGATAAGCCATTCTGTGGTCAAAACTCACAAGCAAAGATTCATGGGTGATGGATCCTGTGACTTTACTTGGAGAGAAAACTGTACATCACAAGAGATAATCCAGATTAGAGAGAGATATTATGAAGGTAACCAATGTGGAAAAGGTTTTATAAAAAAGGAAAATCTTATTATGCATCACATAACACACACAAGGGAGAAACCTTATGAATGTGACCAATGTGGGAAGTGTTTTAGAGTAAAAAGAACTCTTATTATACATCAGAGAACCCACACTGGAGAGAAACCTTATGAATGTAAACAGTGTGGAAAACCTTTTAGACATAAGAACAGTCTTACTCTTCATCAGAGAACCCACACTGGAGAGAAACCTTATGAATGTATGCAGTGTGGAAAAGTTTTTGGACGAAAGCAAAATCTTACTGTACATCAGAGAACCCACACTGGAGAGAAAGCTTATGAATGTGACCAGTGTGGAAAGGCTTTTACAAGTAGAAGATATCTTAGTTTGCATCAGAGAACCCACACTGCAGAGAAACCTTATGAATGTGACCAGTGTGGAAAGGCTTTTATATATAAGAGAGTTTTTACTGCACATCAGACAATCCACACTGGAGAGAAACCTTATGAATGTGACCAGTGTGGAAAGGCTTTTATATATAAGAGAGTTTTTACTGCACATCAGACAATCCACACTGGAGAGAAACCTTATGAATGTAACCAGTGTGGGAAGTGTTTTAGAGTAAAAGGAACTCTTATTATACATCAGAAAATCCATACTGGAGAGAAACCTTATGAATGTAAACAGTGTGGAAAAAATTTTAGACATAAGAACAGTCTTACTCTTCATCAGAGAACCCACACTGCAGAGAAACCTTATGAATGTAACCAATGTGGAAAGACTTTTAGAGAAAAGAAAGCTCTTATTAGACATCAGAGAACCCACACCGGAGAAAAACCTTATGAATGTAACCAGTGTGGGAAAACTTTTAGAAGCAAGGAAGGTCTTACTGGACATCAGAGAATCCACACAGGTGAGAAGCCTTATGAATGTAACCAGTGTGGGAAGTGTTTTAGAGTAAAAGGAACTCTTATTATACATCAGAAAATCCATACTGGAGAGAAACCTTATGAATGTAACCAATGTGGGAAGGTCTTTAAAGAAAAGAAAACTCTTATTGGACATCAGAGAACTCACACTGGAGAGAAACCTTATGATTGTAAGCAGTGTGGAAAGTCTTTTAGACGAAAACAAAATCTTATTATACATCAGAGAGCCCACACTGGAGAGAAAGCTTATGAACATAATTAATGTGACAAGGGAGCTCTTACTGATCATCGGAAAACACACACTGGAGAGAAACCACATTAAGATAATCAATGTGAAAAGACTTTCAGACATAAGCAAACTCTTAACTGTACTTCAGAGAATCCACACTGAAGAGAAACCTATGAATGTAAAAAGTGTGGGAAGTGTTTTTTTTTTTTTTAAGGGAAGTTTTTGAGTGGATGCCTAACAGTTGGAGAATGGCTGAATAATTTATGGTATATGGATATTATGGAATATGATTCTTCTATAGGAAATGATCAGCAGAATGATTTCAGAGAGGCCTGGAGAGGCTTAAATGAATTGATACTAAATGAAATTGGATTAATTGCCATCTAGTGAAAGGGAGGGAAAAAATTTGTAGCACAAGGTTTTGCAAGGATAAATGTTTAAAATTATCCATCCATATGTTTAAAAGTAAAAAGATTTTAAAAAAATAAAAGAAAGGAAAAAGTTGAAAAAAGTGAAGTTTTTCTCTGCATCAGAAAATCTACACCAGAGAGAAACCTTACAAATATAACCATTTTGGAAAGACTTTTAGAGAAAGTAGAGTTCTCATTGGACATCAAAGAATCCACAGTGAGGAGAAATCTTATGAAATTAGCCAGTGTAAAAAAGAATTTAAACACAAGAGAGTTATTGCCAAAGCAAACTATATGAACACAAGTACAAAACATTTCTCACAAAACTGAAGTCAGATGTAACCCATGGAGAAATGATAGCACTTGTGAATATAATTTATATATATATAAAATTATATATATATAATTATATAGTGAATATAATAAAACTAATAATACTCCCTAAATAAATCTACTTATTCAGTACCATACCAACCAAACTCTCAAGAAATTATTTTACAGATCTATAAAAAAAAATAACAAAGTTTATCTGGAAGAACAAAAAGTCAAGAATTTCAAGGCAATTAATGAAAAAATAAATGCAAAGTAAGATAGCCTAGCTTGCCAGACCTAAAACTATATTATAAAGCAGTGGTCATCAAAACCATTTGGTACTGGCTAAAAAAATAGAGTAGTTGATTAGTGGAATTAGGTTCACAAGACAAAATAGATGATTATAGTAATGTAGTGTTTTACAAACCTAAAGGCCCCAGCTTTGGGGATTAAAAACTCACTATTTTTCAAAAAATGCTGGGAAAATTAGAAGCTAGTATAAAAGAAAGTAATATTGACCCACATCTAACACATCTATAGCAATGTAAGATCAAAATAGATTCATGATTTAGACAAAAGGAGTGATATTATAAACAAATTGGAAGAACAAAGGATAGTTGACCTCTCAGATCTGTGGAAAACAAGAAATTTGTGGCCATAGAAGAACTGAAGTTCATTACTGAATACAAAACAGGTAATTTTGATTATATTAAGTTTAAAAGTTTTTATACAAACAAACCTAATGCAGACATGATTAAAAAGGAACAATAAACTGGGAAAACAGTTTTACACTCAAAAGTTATGATAAAGGTTTCATTTCTAAGATATATAAAGAACTGACTCAAATTTATAAGAATTCAAGCCATTCTCCAATTAATAAATGGCCAAAAAATGTGAACAGACAATTTTAAGATGAAGAAAAGGAAACAATTTCCAGTCCTATGAAAAGGTGCTCTAAATCACTGTTGAACAGAGAAATGCAAATTAAGACAACTCTGAGGTACCACTTCATACTTCTCAGATTGGCTAAGGTGACAGGAAAAGATGATGATAGGAAAAAAACAATGATGAATGTTGGATGTGGGAAAATGCAGATACAAATCTATTGTTGATGGAGTTGTGAAATGATTCTGGAAAGCAATATGGATATGCTCAAAGGGCCATCAAAATGTGCGTACCCTTTGATTCAGCAATATTTCTACTGGGCATATATCCCAAAGAAATCATAAAAAAGGGAAAAGGATTCACATGTGAAAAAATGTTTGTGGAAGCCCTTTTTGTAGTGGCAAGAAACTGGAAACTGAGTGGATGCCCATCCTTTGAGGAATGGTTGAAGAAATTATGATATATGAATGTTATGGGATATTATTGTTCTATTAAAAAAAAGATCAGCAGGCTGATTTTGGAGAGGCCTGGAGAGACTTACATGAACTGATGCCAAGTGAAATGAGCAGAACTAGGAGATCATTTTACATGGCAACAGCTAGATTATACAGTGATCAATTTTGATAGACGTTGTTCTTTTCAACAATGAGATGATTTAGGCCAGTTCCAGTGATGTTGTGATGAAAAAAGCCATTTACACCCAGAGAGGACTGTGAGAACTGAGTGTGGATCATAACAGCATTTTCACTCTTTTTGTTGTAGCTTGCATTTTGTTTCTTTCTCATTTTCCTTCATTTTTATTTGGATATATCTTGTACAGCAAGACATTGTATAAACATTTATACACATATTGCATTTAAGACATGTTTTTAGCATGTTTAACATATATTGGATCATTTGCCATCTAGTTGAGAAGGTAAAGGGGGGGAAGTTGGAACATAAGATTTTATAAGGGTCAATGTTGAAAAACTATCCATGCATAAGTTTTGAAAATTAAAAGCTTAAAAAAATTAAAAATTGAATTAAATTAAAAAAAAAAATAAGAGAGTTCTTACTAGATACCAGATAATTCAAACTGGAGAAAAACCTTATGAATATATTCATTGGGGAAAAGCTTTTTGAAATGGAGAATCACTTACTGTACATCAGAGAATCTACCCTGGAGAGAAACTGGAGATGCAATTGTAAAAAAAAAAAAAAAAAAAAAAAAAAAAAAAGTTTTATAAAAATCTGACTAGTTACTGCCAAATCTGTGAAGAAGGGTAAAAGCATTAAAATAAAGATGTATTTAGGTAGAGAACATTGGTAGAACATGTGGTGGTGCTGATGCCTTTTATTTTTAGTCTTCTCTAGCCAAAACCTTAGTGGGAGGGAGATTGCCAATACTTTTTTTAAAACAGATTGGATCTTTTTTGACCTGATCATTTACTTGAAAGACAATGTGGTATAGTGGAAAGATAAGTAGATTTGGAGTTAGAGGACATGAGTTGAAATTCTGATTCTGTACCTTTGTTATCTTGAAAAAGTAATTTTGGGGAATGGAGCCAAGATGGTGGAGAATATATTCCTCATTTGAACTTCCCTAAGATGGACAGCAGATTAAGCCTCTGTACAGGTTTTTGGGTGGAAGAACCAACAAATATTTGGAGTACAACAAATTTTCAGAAGAATCTGCTGTGGAAGAACTTCAGAAAAGATCTTTTTCAATCAGGCAGGATGAGAGGCTAGCAAGCCCAGAAAGTAGCTCAGGGTGCTGAGGGCAAGGAGCTAGAGCATTGAGCCAGGATGTTGTGATCTCCTCAAGCTAGGAATCTACTGTGAGGCTCTTAGGTTACTCTGTCCTGGTTAAAAGTCAGTGGATCAAAAGATTAGCTGTGAGACACTCAGAGCAAATACAAAAGGCAAACTGTGAGGGCCTAATCCCCACCATGGGACCAGGCCACACCTGCAGCACTGAAAGTCAGTCACTAACACTGGGCCCAGGGCAAGGACAGATGCTATCTCCCTTTGCCTTAAGAGAAGACCTCAAACTTAAAAAAAAAAAAAAAAAAGCAAAAGAACTCTAATCATAGATAGCTTTTATTGAGAAAAGAAGAACAGACCTCACATCCTGAGGATCCTGAAGGCAGATCCCACCACTTGAAGCCCCAAAGAGCAATATAAGTTTGTCTCCATTTCACAAAGCTCTCTTGGAAAAAAATAACTTTTAAAAGTGAAAAAGCTTATTTCCAATATGAGAAGACGATATGTTTAACTCTTAATATCTGTATCTCTGTTATGGGTGTACTCAGAGGATGCAAGTACAATTTGATTTTATTGTGATGATTTAAAAAAGAAATTAGATGAGGAAAGGTATTGTACTGAAAGAAAAAGGGAAATGGAGTTAAAATGGGGTTATTACATCTCCTGAGGAAGCAAAAAAAGACCAATTGTTATTGAGGGAAAGATAGGAGTGGGAGGAACATTGTATGAATATTACTTTCATCAGATTTGGCTCAAGGAGAGAAAATCAGACACATTTGGCTTCACAGAGGAGTTTGTTTCACCCTATAGGGAAGTAGTAAGGAAAGGGGGAAAGGAAGAAGGGAGGCTAATGGAAAAAGGAACAGATGTAGAAGGGGAAAGCTGTAAGAAGGGGAGGGACTGCAGAAAGGGAGAGCTATTTGAGAGAGGGGGTAATCAGGGATAAAATATTGGGGAGGAAGGAAAGGGAGAAAGGAGCAGGAAAAATATTAGTGAGGGCAAACAAGATGTCAGGAAGTACAGAGTTGATCATTTTATCTGTGAATGTGAATAGGATGAACTCTCCCATAAAACAGAAGTGGATACAAGACTGGATTAAAAGCCAGAAATCTCCAATTTGTTGTTTATAAGAAACTTATTTAAAGCAGAGTGATACATACATACTAAAGGCAAAACCCTTAAGCAGAATCTATTATACTTCAGCTGAGACTAAAACAAAACAAAACGAAATGAAACAAAAACTGGAGTAGAAATCCTGATCTCAGATCAAACAAAAACAAAAATAGATTTAATCAAAAGAGATAAAGAAGGAAACTGCAGCCTGCTTAAAGGTTCCATAAATAATGTGATATATCAATACTAAACATATATGCAACAAGTAGAAGAGGTGTTCAGAGAGTTTCAAGAAGAATTAGACTGAAAAACTATACTATTGGGGGATCTCAACCTTGCTCTTTCAGAAGACCTTTGGAGAAAACTGAATGGAGAAAGAAAGGAATAGTTTTTTGTTTTTGTTTTTTTTCTCAGCAATATATAAAACTATACAAAAATGACCATATATTAGGACATAAAACTTCAAAATCAAATGCAGAAAGGCAAAAATAGTGAACGCATTTTTCTCAGATCATGATGCAATAAAAATTGCATACAATAAAGGCCAGTGGAAAATAGATAAAAAATTAATTGGAAACTAAGTAATCTAATCCTAAAGATTGAGCAAGTGAAACAACAAATCATAGACACAATAATTTTATCCAAGAGAATAACAATAAGGAGACAACATAGCAAAATTTGTGGGATGCAGTCCAAGTGGTTATTAGAGGAAATTTTATATATCTTGATACCCACATGAACAAAATAGAGAAAGTGAAGCTTAATGATGGCCTATAACTAAAAAAGGCTAAAAACAAAACAAATAAAAAACCCCCAATTAAATACCAAATTTGAATTACTGAAAAAAGAAGAAGAGATTAACAAAATTGAAAGTAAGAAAATTATTGAATTAATAAATAAAACTAAGAGTATTTTATTAAAATACCAACATGATAAATAAACTTTTAACTTGATTAGAAAAAGGAAAGAAGAAATTCAAATTGTTAGTCTTAAAGCTGAAAAGAGAAAACTTTCCACCAATGAAGAGGAAATCAGAGCCATAATTAGGAGTTTTTTTGATCAAGTATGTCATTAAGTTTGTTAATCTAAGTAAAATGGAGGAATACCTACAAAAATATAGTTTGCCCAGATTAACAAAAAAGGAAATCAATTACTTAAATAGTCCCATTTTAGAAAAAGAAATAAACTATTAACCATCTCCGTAAGAAAAAATCTCCAGGACCAGATGGATTTGCATGTGAATTCTATCAAACATTTAAAGAACAATTTACTGCAATACTATGCAAACTATCTGAAAAAATAGGGTAAGAAGTCCTACCAAATTCCTTTTATGACACAACTATGGAGCTGATACCTAAATCAGGTAGGATGAAAACAGAGGGGAAAAATTAGAGATCAATTTCCCTAATAAATATTGATGCAAAAGTCTTATATAAAATATTAGCAAAGAGATTACCGAATGTCATGTCCAGGAAAATACACCATGACCAAGCAGGATATATACTAGAAATGCAGGGCTGGTTCAATCTTAAGAAAACTGTTAGCATATTTGATTTTATCAATAACCAAGCTAATGAAAATTATATAATTATCTCAATAGATACAGAAAAAGCATTTGACAAAATCCAACACCCATTACTACTAAAAATACTAGAGACTATAGGAATAAATGGAGTTTTCCTTAAAATGATCAATAGCATCTATTTAAAACAGTCAGCAAGCATCATATGTAATGGGGACAAATTAGAACCATTTCCAATAAGATCAGGGATGCAACAAGATTGTCTGCTATCACTAATACTGTTCAATATTGTATTAGAAACGTTAGCTTTAGCAATAACAAAGGAAAAGGAGATTAAAGAAATCAGAGGAGGTAATGAGAAAACCACATTATCACTATTTGAAGAGGATATGATGGTATACTTAGAGAACCCTGGAGATTTAATAGAAAAAATAATAGAAACAATTCACAGCTTTAGCAAAGTTGCAGGATACAAAATAAATCCATAGAAATCATTAGCATTTTTATATATTTCCAAAGAAGTTCAAAATGAAGAGATATGAATATAAATTGCAAATATAAAATATTTGGGATCCTATCTGCCAAGATAAAGTCAGCAACTATATAAACACAACTACAAAATGTTTTCCACACAAATACAATCAGATCTAATCAATTGGAAAAAATATTAAGTGTTTGTGGGTTAGTTGAGCGAACATAATAAAAATGACAATATTATTTAAGTTAATCTACTTATTCAGTGTCACACCAATCAAACTCCGGAGAATTTATTTTACAGAACTAGAAAAATAAAGTTCATTTGGAAGAACAAAAGGTCAAGAACTTCAAGGGAATTAATGAAAAAAAATTCAAATGAAGTCGGCCTAGTTGTGCCAGACTTAAAAGTATATTACAAAGGAGCGGTCATTAAAACCATTTGGTACTGGCTAAGAAATATAATAGTCCCACCATGGAATAGATGAGGTTGACAGGGCAAAGTAATCAATGACTACAATCTAGTGTTTGCCAAACCCAAATATTCAAGTTTTAGGGATAAAAACTAAATATTTGCCAAAAACTGCTAGGAAAATTGGAAACTAGTATGACAGAAACTAGGCATTGACCCACTCAACACTGTATATGAAAATAAGGTTGAAATGGGTTCACACTTTAGACATAAGGAATGATATTTTAAGGAAATTAGAATAACAAAGAATAGCTTACCTCTCAGATCTCTGGAAAAAGACAGATTTTGTTGCCAAAGAAGAAGTAGAGTTCATTATTATTATTACATACAAAATTATTATTATTATTATTAAATTAAATTATTAATCAATTAATTAAATAATTATTAGAAATTAGTGCTATTAAATAAATAAATTATTAAATACAAAATAGGTAATTTTGATTATATTAAGTTAAAAGATTTTGCACAAACAAATTAATACAGACAAGATTAGTAGGGAATCAATAGATTGAGAAAACATTTTTACATATAAAGGTTCTAATGAAGGGCTCATTTCTAAAATATATTGAGAATTGACTCAAATTTATAAGAATTGAGACAATTTTCCAATTGATCACTGGCCAAAGGATATAAAGAGACAATTTTCAGAGGAAGAAATTAAAATCATTTCCACTCATATGAAAAGATGGTCTAAAGCACTTTTGATCAGAGAAACGTAAAATAAGACAACACTCAGGTACCACTACATAACTCTCAGAGTGTCCAAGATGACAGAAAAAGATGATGAAAGTAGGAAGGCATGTGGGAAAATTGGGACACTGTTATTGGTGGAGTTGTGAACTGATTAAATCATTGTAAAGAGCAATTTGGAACAATGCACAAAGGGCTATCAAAATGTGTATATCCTACTGCAACATATTTAACAAATATAGGACTGCTTGCCATCCAGAGGAAGGGGTGGAGGGAGGCAGGGGAAAAATTGGAACAGAAGTGAGTGCAAGGGATAATGTAAAAAATTACCCTGGCATGGGTTCTGTCAATAAAAAGTTATCATAAAATAAATAATTTTTTTTTAAAATGTGCATATCCTTTTTATTCAGCAGTGTTTCTACTGAGCTTATATCTCAAAGAGATCTTAAATGAGAAAAAGGGACCCAAGTGTGCAAAAATGTGGCAGCCGTTTTTGTATTAAGAAACTGGAAACCGAGTGGATGTCCATCATTTGGGGAATGGCTGAATTAGTTATGGTATATGAATGTTATGGAATATTATTGTTCTGTAAGAATCAGCAAGATTTTGGAGAGGTCTGGTGAGACTTACAGAACTGATGCATTTTGTTTTCTTTCTCATTTTTTTCCTTTTGGATATGACTTTTCTTGTGCAACATGACATTTGTGGAAATATGTATAGAAGAATTGCACAAGTTTAATATATATTGGATTACTTGCTGCCTAAGGGAGGAGATTTGGGAAAGGGATGGAAAAAATTTAGAACATAAAGGGTTACAAGGGTGAGTGCTGAAAATGATCCATGCATATGTTTTGAAAATTAAAAAAGGAAAAAAATAAAGAAAAGCAGCCTCTACTAAGCAGGCTAGAAATAAACACTTCCTATCTAAAAAAAAAAAAAACAAAAAAAACTTGCCACGCTTATTCCTGTTCTACTTGGAAGAGGAATCTAAAAGAACTAAATTCCATATAAAGGACATCTGTGATGCTTGTCACATGCATTCTACAAATCCATGAATGGTTTAGATGTTGATGACAGCCTTCTCATAAGAGGAATGGTTTCCCATTCAGAGATCAATCATTAGCTATAAAGGAAAAAATTAAAAAGCATTATGTAAATCTGTATTTTTCCAATGGAAGTCAAAAACGTCTTGCTTTTTCAGAAATAGCAAGCACTAATAGGAAGAAAGGGTGATGATCAAATTCTTTTGATTGCTAATGAAAACCACATCCAACCTCTTATTTCCTAGTCACTGGAAGGGGCTTCAGAGGCCCTCTAGTCCAAATTTATATCTGCACAGGTATCTCTTTGAAAGAGAGTCATGAAGTGACAGATAGATAGACTGAGGCCATGAGAGAGAGAGAGAAAGAAAATCAGACATATAAACAAGCTGAAGGACATACAGACAGAAAGAGAGAGAGAAAGATTGACACAGAGATTGAATGATAGACAGGTCTTTCCAGAGGGATAAAAAGGGAGACAGCCAGAAAGAGCAATCAATATATAGCCTGAGCATGAAAGAGAGAGTGAGAAAGAGAAGAAGAACAGAGACAGGCAGAGAGTGAAAGAGTAAAAAAGAAAGAAAGAAAGAGAAAGACAAATAGACAGAAACAGTGAGAAAGAGCCAGATAGAGAAAGGAGGATGAGTTAAAGGAAGAAGGGGAGAAAGAAAGTGTCTGAAGGAGAGAATGAAAGAATGTGAGAAAGAATAATAAAGAGAAATAAAATTGAAAGAGATAGTGATTGAGAGAGACAGAGGGAGAGAAAGAGGATATGGTTTATGTTCTTATTGTGGATGTGAGGGATTCTCTGAGAGAAAGAGAAAAAAAATGAAAAAAGAAGAATCAGAGACAGACAAAAAAAGAGAGAAGGGAATGCACAGAGAGAAACAGAGACAGAGAGAGACACAAGAGCGAGAATGTGTCATATATGTTATATATAACTCTTTCATCCTGTTCAAGTTGATTTACCCTCTAGGATTCTCAGTTTTCTCATTTCAAATTGGATATAATAATGATTGTACTATTTACTCCTCAAGGGTTGCTAAAAGCCCAAGTAAATAATATATGTAAGGTGTCTTGCAAACTATAAATTGCTAAATGAACATTATATGTTATTATATATAGTAATATGTTCATTTCTGGTTTATATAAATTAATATATAGCAGTATTCCTACCTATAATTCTTTCTGAACTTTAAAAAAACCCTCTTCAAGTATTATTTATATAAGCAAAATCAAACAGAAAGTTGGTATTTATATGATAAATTTAAGCTTTTTAAAATCTGATAAGGGAAGAAGGGAATTAAGATCTGAATTATCTACATTGATTGTTAATAAATGAAATTTGTCAAATAATTATACACCTCTCTTTCACACCCTGATTATATGTTTTTCCATAAAGACTTGAAGTGCATAGATTTTTGCATTATAGCATTTCTGTCTTTTTTTCCTATTCTTATTCAATGTCTTCCTGCCTCTTGAATGATGATCATATCTAAAACATTTGTGTGGGACAAGCGATCAATTTGGATACAGACCTGAACAAAGGATTTTTCTCTAAAATACTTTGAATTTTCTTAGTGCCAGTGAAAAATGATGTGACATGTGGATCCTTCTAAGATCCCTGAATCTGTATACAAAGAGATGTTCAGATGCAGACTGCTGAAATGCCTTTGGAATTCCAATTGTTATTCTACTCCATCATTCTTTGGGTCATGTAGATGAGTCAGAGAAATAAGAATAGAGAAGAGACTCCAAGTGCTCAAGGCCTAGAGGAAATAAGATCAACTAGATGAACATCAAATAATAAGCTTAATAAGAATCAGGAAAAGATATGGTGTAGTAGAAAGATCATGAGATGTGGAGTCAGAGGATATGAGTTGAAATTCTGATTCTGCAAGTCTGTGATCTTAAAAAAAAGTAATTTCTGAGGTGGAACCAAGATGGTGGAGAATATATACCTAACCTCTTCTGAGCTTCCCTTAAATGCATCTCAGATTAAGGCTCTGTACAAGTTTTGGGGTAGTACAAATAACTGGAGTACAACTCCCTGACACCAGAAACCCTAATTTCATTTGGGTTCCCCAAATCTAAACCTCATCAATAAGAACCTTAATCCCAGGCACCCAAATGTATTTTTTGTTTTAAAACAAAATTACCCAAAACCAAGTTGTGCCACAGGTATCCAAATATATCTTTTGCTTTTTAACAAAAAAATATCTAAAACCAAATTGTGCCACAGGTACCCAAATGTATCCTTTACTTTTAAACAAAATTATTCCAAACCATATTGTGCCTCAGGCACCCAAATGTATCCTTTGCAATTAAACAAATTTACCCCTTACAAAGTTGAGCCACAGGCACTCAAATGTATCCATTACATTTGAAAAAATTATCCAAATCCAATTTGTGCCACAAACATCCAAATCCTTTGCTTTTAGTTAAAATTACCCAAAACCAAAATTGTGCCACAGGCACTCAAATGTATCTTTTGCTTTTAAACAAAAAATTATCAAAAAACAAATTGCATGGAATAGAGAGATAAGGTGAAGAATTTGTTAAGAACATGTGAATTCTTTTTCTGTATTTTATTTTCATTATTTCTGTGTTTCCCCTATGACTTGTATAATATGTGCAGGTCCATATTTACTTGAGCCTTAGCCAGCTATAAACATATTTACTTAACCTGAACTGATGACATTTATCAGATTTGACATTTATCAACATTTAGTCTATTACTTGAGCACTGTCTGTTTAATTATCTGAAGCTTGAAGGCCTGATTTTCTATTTCCTAGAAATCAGATGATTTTGGGGAAACAGAAACCTTCTATTCCAATCTCTCTAGATAGCAACAACCAATTAGATGCCTTCCCGTCCCCTTCTCAATGTTCTCTTATTTGTAATGTTATCTCTTGTATAAAAGCTGTGTATCTTTATTACTTCTTTAGCCCACCTACCACAAGCTTTCTCTTTCTTATCTTGAGATGGGATGGCTAATCCTCCAGAGGTTTTAATAAGCAACTTTTCTGCTTTCTACTGAGTGATCTCTGAGTAGTCATTTTGGGTAAAAGTCTTCTACATCCCTCACAAAATTGTGCCAAAAGTACCCCAAAGTAGCCTTTACTTATTAATTACCCAAAACTAAGTTGTACCACAGGCACTCAAATATTTCCCTAGCTTAAAAAAAAAATTACTCAAAATCAAGTTTGCCCCAGGCCAAATGTATCCCTTACTTTTAAACAAAATTATCCAAGGCCAAATTGTGACACAGGTACCCAAATATATCCTTTGCTTTTAAACAAAATTATCCAAAACCAAGTTGTGCCTCAAGTACCCAAATGAATTTGTTGGTTTTAAACAAAATTACTCAAAACCAAGGTGTACCAAAACGTATTCTTTGAAATTAAACAAATTTACCCATTACAAATTTGTGCCACAGGCCATCAAATGTATCGATTGCTTTTAAACAAAATTAACCAATACCAATTTGTGCCACAGGTACTAAAATGTATCCTTTGCTTTTAAACAAAAAATTACCCAAAACCAAGTTGTGCACAGGTACCCAAATGTAATTTGTTTTAAAACAAATTACTGAAAACAAAATTGTGCCACAGGCACTCAAATGTATCTTTTGTTTTGAAATAAAAATGATCAAAAACCAAATTTTGCCAGAAGTACCCAAAAATATGCTTTACCAGGACTCTCTCAAAGTATCCAGTGGTGAATGTGAGTTAGACCAAGGCAGGGTTGGGGTCAGAACATTGAGAGTGGGAACAGCAATCTGGTTCTGACAGCGTGGTGGGAGACACTGGACATTCTGATAGGAGCCAGGAAGTCTGAACTCCCCCTTATCTTGAGTCTCACATTAACAATTTATAACCTTAGAGCAAATGGCCCTCATTCTTAATGAACCGGGGGAGGGGGGGTTGCAACTAAGGGGTTTGAGGCAGAACAGTTAAGGACAAGAGGCAGAACAATTTAGGGAAACTGAGGCAGAAACAATTAGGGAAACTGAGTCAGAACAATTAGAGAGGACTATGGCACAACATTTCACACTCTCTCTCTTCTGAATTCTATGTGAAGCAAATAAACCAAAATAAAACTAGAAAAGAAAAAAAAATGCAAGGACAAGTCTCTCCCTGATCACCCCAGAGTAATCAGCAGTACAAAGCTCCCTGTTGCAAGCATGTCAGGTCCTCTGCAGTTGGGGCAGCCAGAGAATCCAGTCTGAGATGGATAGTTCACTGTGAGTTAGGTAGTCTGCAGTCATTTGTGCACTTAACTCAGTCTCTGCTTATAGAGCAGCAGGGCTCAAGGGCTCAAGGTCCATTCTGAAGGGCAACCCACTCCATGGAAGAAGGGTGTTTCACCTGCCCCCGCCCAGAGGAACAGACAGGGCTGCAGAAAGGATCAGATTGCAGAGCAGATTATGCCCAGTTAGACCATCAAGGCAGGAAAACTCAAAACTTTTAGATGCCTGATATCAAACTACAAGGTCCTTTGAGATTGCTGAAATACACATTAATGAACTGGGGTTACAGGACTGGAAAAACAGATCAGAGAGACTGCCAGTCCCAAGACGGGTATCTGACTTTTGGTTGTTTCTAAAAAAATTAATAATAATCCCAAGAACTGAGTCCGCCAGGGTAATTCTGACAGAATAAGGGATTCCCATTCTTTCAGGTATTTTTAGAAAAATATACCAGTTTCTCCAATGTTCTATCTCATCCTCCCTTTTTTTTTCATGCAAAGGAATTATTAAATGACCATTCCACATATAAATTCCAAGAGTGAATCAAAATTCCTATACATAACAGACTAATAAAGTAGCATTTCCTAAAAATCCCACAAACATAACAGCAATAGTTACATAGTTTTAACAAATCCCACCCCAAATCTTAAACACACAGTAATAGATGACCTAGTCAAGGTTTAACAGTCAGTCATCAACCATTCCCACAGTCCCCCATCAGTCCATCAGGTATGAGGGGACAAAGCTTCTCAGGTAAAACTGCATACTGGTGAAGATGGTCAGTGGCTCTCAGTCCATGCAGAGTGTGAATATGCCATGCTGACAATCAAAGCTGATCAAGGTCCCAGAAGCAAGTCAATCTCCGTGATTTGACACAAATCTCACAAATAAAGGTTAGAACAGTATGAGAAAAAAAGACTGGTCCACAAGACTCCTGCCTTATGTGAAGAGCCAGCAGCTTCCTATGTGACGAGATGACTGCTTTACAAGACAGGCACCAGCTGTAGTCTTAAGTTTTAATAGCAGTTAGGTCTCACAGACCATTGTTAATTGTCCTCTTACCATTTAGAAACCTTAAAAAAAAAACACAAATACCCCAAAACAGACAGCTGACCAGGCTAAATACTTATTTGCCTAAGCATTTAGGATACAATGATTACATATAATCAAACTGAAAACAGCAAGGTATGACATAATTGAATTGCATTAACAATCCTATTGACCATTCCTCTGATCACAGAAGTCAGTTATGGGAGGAAAAATTGCAAGAACTTAACTGTAGCATAACATATGCTGTCAAAACTCAACCTTCAGCACATACAGGATAAAATAGCTTTAACCCAGATTTATTCCAATAAATTGTCCCACTAACTGTCAGAGAGCTTTGAAATTCCCATAAAGTATTAACTAATTAAATATAAGCTCAAGAAATTTTATCTCCAATAATAGGTTCCATTAATCAAATTTCTGGTAAATCCTAAACAAATATATACCATAACCTTATAGTGATGATAATAATAAGAAATTTGTCCCAATAAGTTCACAACTTAATCAATTATCCAAGTAGATGTTTCATAAGTGAACATTATACACACAAATCAGTTTCCTTTTAAAATACCCAATACATAGAAAAATATCCCAAATTGCATATTGTCCATAACAGAAACATTCTCAAAAGAACAAAGAAAAACTATTATTTTTAGAGGCCCTTTAAATACCCTCAGGATGACCCAATACAATCAATTAAAAACTCAGACAGAATGACCAAATACCACATAAATAATCTGAAAGATTCTTTAAACTTTCAGAAATAATCCTACCAAAGTATGGATCACATTTATGACTATATTCTTCAAATAAGAAAGCCATTATGTATCAAGAAACAAATATTCAGTCAATTAACCTAAAAGTAAGTCCCTTTAAATCAGTTCGCTGCACTGGCAGTAACTTGATTTAAAAAAAAAAAAAAAAAAAAAAAAAAAAAAAGGCTGGAACACACTTAGGGGGGTGAGGGGAGGAGAGGATTCCAAATGGCCACCCTTTCCCCACTCCTGCACTCCTGGACAAAAATTTCCTTAGGTTCCCCACACATTTTCTTACACGGGAATCCTTCTCAAGATTTAGCCTAACAGTTTATTTTCTCCCAATATCAAGTTTCTTCCCAAGTCCACCAGTTTCCCAACTTTAACTAGACATTTCACTGCTAAAGTAGCAGAAAGCAGTGGGGCGTGGGTGAGTTGAATCTTTATCTTTGAAAACAAAGGACCCTCTTCCTGTTTCTCTCTCCCCCACCTCTTCTTCCTGATGCCAAAAACCTTTATCTTACTTCCTAAAATAATGCAAACCTTTAATTGTTCCTATAAACCAATTCTTCATAAATCACCTGCATTCTTCTTTCCAGTTCTCTTCAAAACTTTACTGAATCAAACCAAACTTCTTCTTTTTTTCCTGCCTGAATGTTTGTCTGACCACAATCATCTCTCTCTTATCTGTCCTGGCAGAGCTTGAATTGTATTGCTCTTTAACTTCCTCTTTAACTAAATCAGGCTGCCTTTTTTTTTTTCTTTAGTAATAAAGGTATCAATATTTAAACAAATTCCAAGATCTTATCCTCAGAATAAACAAATCTAGCATGCAAAGGCAATAGCAAAATTATATTTCCCATAATTTCAGAATCATCCCAATATTACTAATCAAATGTTTTCTCCTAGACCGAGTTTCCATCAGATAAGGTTTTCTTGCCCTCTACTCTAGCAGGCTCTGAAAACTGCTTGAAGGGAAAAACTTTCCTGTCAGTTTATCAAGAGGTTAAAAAGTGTAAAAACACAATCAAATTTTCAAATAACCAATTCCCAAATTCTTAATCATTGTTCTTAAAACTTAACAGAGTTTTTAAATTAACAAAACAGACAAATCACACAGAACACATACAACTAGAAGAGTGCCCCAAAAAGGCACTCAGAATCAGATCAGAGCAGATGTGTCCAGATTTAGACACCCAGGACCATCACACAACGTCCCGTGGAAGTCGACAAGGGGGCTTTAGTGTTGCATCCAGCTTACCCCACTTGCTACAGATAACAGGAATACTCACCAGATCAGACAGGTGGCTATAGGATAGTTAGGCAGCTGTAGGGGCCCCTCAAAATCTTATTAACCAGAACTGGCTTTTAGGATGCTCTGTGCCAATTTTGAACCAAAAGATTTCTGGAAACTGGGGCCAAGGAAGATCCCTCCCTAGAGGGTGATGGCCACCCTCTAGGATCCATAACCTCTTTCACCCTCCAGGGAGAGGGACTGGCGGTCAAACTGAGCCAAAGACTTATCTCGGTGGGAACCTCCAAATGAAATGGACAGACACGAGATAGACAGCTCAGACCAGATTATTTAATTTAAAGTATCCTTTAATAGCTGGCCAGCCGGGACTGACCTCCACTAGACAAGCTAGAAGAGATCAGCCCCGAATCTTTACCAAGGTACACTTTTAAGCGTGTTTGTCACATCCTGGTACAGCCTTGCTGTTACAAATTTCAGAAATCACTGACACAGTTTCTCATTTACAATGGGGATATATCTGGATATGAGTGAGCACACAACGGAACCTGTAGACATGTTTTGCAATATTGTCCTGACTCTGTTAGGCACACACTTTTCAGAAAGTCTGGGACTTCAACTGCTTCTTGGAAAGTCTAGGGTCCCATGAGCTGGGGGATGGGGTCCAGTCTGAACATAACACTTTCCTTAATTTAGTTTGAGTAATGTCTGCCTATAAGCCTGAGGCCCCTTGACCCAGGGATGAGGGGACCAGTCTTTTGTCCAGTTCACTTTAAACCCAAATTAACCAAAACCAAATTGTGCCACAGGCATCCAAATGAATCCTTTGCTTTTAAACAAAATTAGCCTATTCAAAGTTGTGCCACAGGCAAAAAAAAAAAAAAAAAAAAAAAAAAAAAACTGTGTCCTTAGCTTTAAAACAAAAACCACCTAAAACCAAGTTTTACTCCGGGTCACCAAATGTATCTTTTGCTTTTAAACAAAAATTACCCAAATCAAGTTGTGCACAGCAAACCAAATGTATCCTTTGCTTTTAAACAAAATATCCCAAACCATGTTATGCCATAGACACCAAATGTATCCTTTGCTTTTAAACAATAGTAAACAAAACCAAGTTGTTGCACAGGCATCCAAATGTATCTTTTCTTTTAAACCAAATTACACAAAACAAAGATGGGCCACAGGTACTCAAATGTATTTTTCTTTTAAACAAAAATTATCAAAAAAACAAGTTGTCCCAGAAGTACTCAAAAGTATCCTTTACTTTTAAACAAAATTACCCAAAATTAACTTTTACACAAGCACCTAAATGTATCCTTTGCTTTTAAACCAAATCATCCAACACCAAGAAAACTGAGTTGTGTCTCAGGCACCCAAATTTATCCTTTGCAATTAAACAAATTTACCCATTACAAAGTTTGCCACAGGCACCAAAATGTATCCTTAGCTTTAAAACAAATTTATCTAAAACCAACTTGTGCCACAGGCTACCAAATGTATCCATTGCTTTTAAACAAAAATTACCCAAAACCAAGTTGTGCTAGAAGCACCAAAAAGTATCCTTTACTTTTAAACCAAATTAACCAAAACCAAGTTGTGCCACAGGCACTCAAATGTATCTTTAGCTTTTAAACAAAATTACCTAAAACCAAGTTGTACCCCTGGCACCACATATATCTGTTGGTTTAAAAGAATTACCTAAAACCAAGTTGTGCTACAGGTACCCAAATGTATCCCTTGCATTAAAACTAAATTAACCAAAACCAAGTTGGACCACAGGCAATCAAATGTATCCTTTGTTTTTACATAAAATTACCCAATACAAAATTATGGCTCGGGCACTAAAATATGTCCTTAGCTTTAAAAGAAAAATTACCTAAACCAAGTTTTGCCACAGGCCACCAAATTTATCCATTGCTTTTAAATAAAATTATCCAATACCAAGTTGTGCCAAAGGCATCCAAATATGTCTTTTATTTTAAACCAAATTATCCAAAACAAAGTTGTGCTACAGGCACTCAAATGTATCTTTTTGCTTTTAAAAAAAATTATCAAAAATAAAGTTTTGCCAGAAGCACCAAAAAGTATCCTTCACTTTTAAACAAAATTACCCAAAACCAAGTTGTGCCACAGGCACCCAAATGTATCTGTTGGGTTTTTTGTTTTTTGTTTGTTTTTTTTTGTTTGTTTTTTTTAATTACCCAAAACCAAGTTGTGCTACAGGAACTCAAATTTATCCCTTGCTTTAAAATCAAATTAAGCAATCCAAGTTGTGCCACAGATACCCAAATGTATCCTTTACTTTTAAACAAAAATTATCCAAAACCAAATTTTGCACAGGCACCCAAATATATCCTTTGCTTTTAAACAAAAATTATCCAAAAAGCAAGTTTTGCCACAGGCACCAAAATGTATGCTTTCCTTTTAAACAAAATTACCCCAACCAAGTTGTGCCACAGGCAACCAAATGTATCTTTTGTTTCAATACAAATTACCCAAAACTCTCTCTTTTTCATCTGTCTGGCTCTTCCTCTATTTCTCAGAGACTCCCTGTTCCTGCCTCTCTTTCTCAGTTTCACTGTGTATTTCTATCTCTCTCTGCCTTACCCTCTCTGTATGCTTGTTTGTCTGTCTAGATCTCTCTGGTACTTTCTGTTTCTCTTTTTCTTTTTCTCTCTTTGTGTCTCTCCGTCTTTCTCTCTCTGGTTCTTTCTCACTCTATGTATTTCTCTGAATTTTTGTTTATTTCTTTCTCTAGCATGTTCTTGCTTCCTTTTTCTCCCTTCCCTCCCCTTCTCTGTTTCTCTCACCAGCTCTCTTTGTTGTGCTCTGTCTCCCTCTCTATCTTGCTCTGGTTTGCTTGTGCCACCTGGAATATATTCTCATTCATATTCTCTCTCTCTGTCTCTGTCTCTGTCTCTCTGTCTCTCTGTCTCTCTCTCTCTCTCTCTCTCTCTCTCTCTCTCTCTCTTTCGCTCTCTCTCTCTCTCTGTCTCTCTCTCTCCATGACACTCATAAAGAGAGAAGAGACAGACAGGAGACAAAGAGTGACAGAAGGACAGAGAGAGAAAGTCACAAAGAATGAGTAAGAAAAAGAGAAACAGAGAGTGCTAGAGAGATACAGAGAGAGAATGAAAGATAGATCCAGAAAGGAAAATGAAAAAGTGAAAGAGAAAAAGAAAAATAGGGATTCACATAGAGTGAAATACAGAGAGAAAGATGGAGTCATAGCCAGAGAGAGTAAGCCAGAATGAGACAGAATGAGCGAGAAAGAGAGAAGGAAAAGGCCAGAGGGAAAGAGAAAGAGCCAGAGAATGAGATAGAAATTGAAAAGGAAAGGAAGGAAGGAAGAAAGCCAGAGAAACAGAGAAAAGGAGAGAGAAATAAACAGAGAGAAAGAAAGGGACAGATAGTGAGGGGAAAAAAAAGCAAGAGAGAAAGAGACAGAGAGATACAAAGACAAAAAGACAGACAGATCAAGGTGGGGAGAGACAGAGAGAGAAAAAAAGAAAAAGGGTAATTCAGAGAGACAGAATAAAACAGACGAAGACAGAACCAGAGTGGAACAGAATGAGAGAGCAGAGAAAGAAAGAAAAAGCTAGGGAGCGAGAGAGAGAGTAAAGAAGAGAGAAGGCAAGCCAGAGAGTGATAAAGGGAGAAACAGAGTCAGAGAGAAACAGGGATAGAAGAGAAAAGGAATGAGAAACAGAGAGACACAGAGAGAAAGAACAAGAGACAGAGAAAGAATGGGAGACAGAGAGAGAAAGAATGAGAGAGAATGAGAGACAGAGAAAGAATGAGAGACAGAGAGAGAAAGAATGAGAGACACAGAGAGAAAGAACGAGAGACGCAGGGAGAAAGAATGAGAGATAGAGAGAGCAAGCCAGAGCAAGAAAGGATAGAAACAAAGTGCCAGAAGGAGAAAGAGAAAGCCAAAAAGTGGGAGAGAGACAGTGAATAAGAAAAAAGAAACAGAGGAATAGAGAGAGAGGATAAAGGGAGGACAAATATTGAAAAAGATAGTGAGAAAGACAGAAAGAAAAAGAGTAAGAAAGGCAGAAAAATGCACACACACACATTCGGAGAGAGAGAGAGAGAGAGAGAGAGAGAGAGAGAGAGAGAGAGAGAGAGAGAGAGAGAGATTGATTCAGAGAAACAGACAGATTCACAGAGAAAGGAAAAGCCAGAGAGTGAAAATAAGAAAGAGAGAAAGAAAATTAGGCATTAAGAGAGAAAATGAGACAGAGAGAGCAAGCCAGAACAATCTAGAGAGGGAAAAGTGGGGGAAAAAAAAGCGTCAGAGGTTGGGGGAAGGAAGAGAGACAGACAGAAGATTGTCAGACAGAGACAGGATAGACAGAGTGAGGGGAAGACAGAGTTAGTGAGTGAGAAAAATAGGGAACCAGAGATTATAGTAACCCAGAAAGAGCCAGAGAATGAAAGAGGGATGAGAAAGAGTAAAAGAAAGAATCAGAGAGACAGAAAAAGACAAAGAAAGATCCACAGAGTGCAAGCCAGAGTGAGCGAGAGAGAGAAAGTGCCAGGGTGAGAGAGAGCCAGAGAATGAGAGAGAGTGAGAAAGCCAGAGAAAAAAGAGTCCTAGACAAAGAAATAGAGAGAAAGAGCCAGAAAGAGAACCAAAGAAAAAGAAGCAGAGACAGTGGGAGAAAAAAAAAAGTGATTCAGAGAGACAGAAACTGAGACAGAGACACAGCTAGAGAAAGAAAAGAGAGAACATAACAGAGGGAGAGAGGAAGAGACAAAAAGTGACAGTGAGAAAAAGAAAATGAGAGAGTGAGAGACAGAAACAATGAAAGAGAAGTCAGACAGAAAGAGATAGACAGAGACAGTGAGAAAGCCAGAAAGAATCAGAGAGAGAATGATCGAGATAGACAGAAAGACAAGGAGGGAGAGAGGAGAGAGGGAGGGAGAGAAAGAAAGAATGAGACAGACAGACACAGACACAAAGACACAGAGCCAGTGAAAGAGAGAGAAACAGTCAAAGAGAAAGAGACAACTGGCCTCTTCCAGCCTCAGGGTGAGGTCTCCATCTCCTCCTACCCACGGGAATCTTTGCCAATGGAGCACCTCTCCCCTCTCAGGTAAGGTTTCCTTCTTTGCTCCACCTTCTCAGTCTTGTCCCCTTCATATTCCTCTCTTTCTGATACCAAGGAGATCTCCCCAGTGCTCATTTTTCTCTTTCCCCAGCCTTTGACACAGATCACCCTCTCTCCTTCCTGAGACTCTCTTCTCTACAGTGTTAGGACAGGACTCTCTCCAGGCTCTCCTCCCTTTCTGACTCCATACCTGTCTTCTGAACTGGATCTTCCTCCAGATCACATCCTCTAATCACAGATATCCCCCCTCCTGGATCCTACTCTTTTCTCCCTCTATACTAATGGATCTCATCAGCTGCCATGCATTTAATCACCATCTCTGTGCTAATGATATACAAATTCTTCTTGCCTCTCCTGCCCTAATTTCTCTGCTGACTTTCAGCCCTGCATCCCTATTGACCTGCCTACCTTCCTTTAAGTCATGTTTAAAAACTAAAAGCCATCTAAGGAAACTTCTTTACTTCCTGTTATTTCTTGTGTTTTCCCTCTTCTAATCATTTCATATTTCATCTATACAAAATTGGCTATTTACATATTGTCTCTTCATTAGACTGTAAGCTCCTTAAGGGCAGAGACTGTAGTGTGTGTGTGTATGTATTTGTGTGTATGAAGCAGTCTGTATCAGAATGCCCAATACATGGTGGGTATTTTATAGATTTATATAGAATGGAGTTGAAAATTTCAGGCCATTGATATCCCCTTGGTCTATCACTCTCTTTTTCCAATTCCCTCTTTCTGCCTTTTTCATGTATTTTCTCATGTTGTAATGTAGTTCCACAAAAGCAGCAGCCTTCTGAAGGCAGGATGACACAAGACTCCATTCATAAAACCCCTTATCATTCACTTCACTGTAACCTCCAGCAGATTTCCTCATTCTTCCCCTTCCCCTTTTGGACTTTTAGAGAAAAAAATCTCTTTTCATGGTCTTTCTATTGTTTCTCTCTTGCTATTGTTGTCTATATTTATTCACTCTTTCTACATTTCTGTTGTT
Organism: Antechinus flavipes; assembly: GCF_016432865.1. Lineage (NCBI taxonomy): Eukaryota > Metazoa > Chordata > Mammalia > Dasyuromorphia > Dasyuridae > Antechinus > Antechinus flavipes. Next base: position 1,031,729 of record NC_067399.1, read on the forward strand.
TGAGGCATTTAAGAAACAAATAATCCCCTTCTAGTTGAATTTCTAAAAATATTTACTATTGAACATGCCCTTTTTGCCCCCATATTATTGTTCTCCTCGGCAGAATAAGTCACTCTGCGGTACATCCTCATCTCTAACACTCTCTGGAGGCCATTTTTCAATCCCTTCCCTATGTCTACTTGGTTTGCATTAGTCTTGCCTTATTCCAGTCAGTCAGGTCCATTGTATGTGAAGGTCTTACTTCTCATGGCTTGTAGAACTTTGTGCTTCTGAATTGAATTGTTCAATGTAACTACGACCAGCCTTGGATTTGTGACCATGTTTTGTTTTGTTTCTTTGCAGGTGAACTGTGAATTCTTTTCATTGGAATTTCATTTTCTCTGTTCAGAAGTTCTGGCCAGTTCTCTTTGATTTTTTCCTTCATAATTATGTCCATTACCTCCCTAGATTCTTCTGTGATCCTTAGGTTTTCTGTGTGTTTACTGTATTGAAATTCTGCACAATTTCCTTTGGCAAGAGGCAGATATTCTTTGAATGTGATTGTTTTGTTTGTTTGCTTGTTTTTTAACTTAATTTCTAGTCTGTCCTTCCCTTTTTGAGTATTTGCATTCCCTATTCTCTCTTTTGTTTTCTTTGGGGAAAGTTGTTATGGCAGATTGTAGGATTTCTATTCCTTTAGCTTGGCATTTACCAAAAGAAGGAAACAGACAAAGAAGGATGAAAAGAGGTGAGGGTGTGAAGGAGGTATCCAGAATTATGCTGGACAACTCAGTCAGCTAGTCCCAAAGAAGTTGCACCAGGTAAGAAATGAAGAGATGTGTGAAGTGAGCATTTTTCTTAAAACAAAGATTTGGAATTTATATCCTCATTGTCCTCCTACTCTACCCCTCCATATTGGTAAAGGATGGTCATGGGAGGCTTAAGAAGAAGAGAGGTAGCTTCTCCTCTAAATCATTATTGATCAGAGAAATGCAAATCAAGACAACTCTGAGACACCATTACACACTTCTCAGATTGGCTAAGATGACAGGAAAAAAGACAAATGGTGGAGGGGATGTGGGAAAACTGGGACATTGACACATTGTTGGTGGAACTGTGAACAGATCTAACCATTCTGGAGAGCAGTTTGGAACTATGCTGAAAAAGATCTTTTGATCCAGAGTGTTTTTATTCAGATTATATTGGATCTTAAAAGAGGGAAAGGGACTTGTATGTGCAAAAAATATTTGTGACAGCCCTTTTCATAGCGGCAAGAAACTGGAAACTGAGTGGATGCCCATCAATTAGAGAATGGCTGAATAAGTTATGGTACATGAATGTTATGAAATAGTATTGTTCTGTAAGAAATGACCAGCAGGATGATTTCAGAAAGACCTGAAGAGACTTACACGAACTGATGCTGAGTGAAACGAGCAGGGCCTTATATATTTCAACAACAATACTATATGATGATCAATTCTGATGGACCTGGCCATCTTCAGCAATGAGATGAACCAAATCAGTTCCAATGGAGCAGTAATGAACTGAACCAGCTATACCCAGCGAAAGAACTCTGGGAGATGACTAAGAACCATTACATTGAATTCCCAATCCCTATATTTTTGCCTGCCTGCATTTTGGATTTTCTTTACAGGCTAATTGTACAATATTTCAGAGTCTGATTCTTTTTGTACAGCAAAATAACAGTTTGGTCATGTATACTTATTGTGTATCTAATTTATACTTTAATATAGTTAACATCTACTGGTCATCCTGACATCTAGGGGAGGGGGTGGGGAGAAGGAGGGGAAAAATTAAAACAAAAAATCTGGCAATTGTCAATGTTGTAAAATTACCCATACATATAACTTGTAAATAAAAAACTATGAAATAAAAAAAAAAGAAAGAAAGAAAAAAAGAAATGACCAGCAGGATGATTTCAGAGAGGCTTGCAGAGACTTACAATGCAAAGTATGCATTGTAAATGCAAAGTGTTGCAAAGTGCAATGAGCAGAACCAAGAGATAATTATATACTTCAACAACAAGACTGTATGATGATCAATTATGATGAACATGGCTCTCTTCAGCCTTGAGATGATTCAGACCGGTTCCACTTGTGCAGTGATGAAGAGAATCATCTACACCCAGGGAGAGAACCATGGGACCAGAAGATGGAACACAGCATAGTATTTTCACTCTCTTTGTTATTGTTTGCTTGCATTTTTGTAATGTCTTCTTTGGTTTAGTTTTCTTAGGGTCTCTGGGAGCAGCCTTTGTTTTAGTTCAGTAATCACCACAAGTACAGCCAGGTGTTAAAGTCCAAATCCTTTGTCATCTCTTTCAAACTCCTATCTCCTTCACTTGGGGTTCTGCTAGTTTTTTAAGAGGCCTATCTCTTTCTGTGGTTCCAGGACCTTGAGCTCCCACCTGTCTTCTCTGCCCTCTGAATCTTTCCGAATCCAAAAGTTGGTGCTTCAGCCTCCAGCCCCACAAAGGTGGACGACAGAATGAATCTGTCTCAGCCTCTGAGAGCTTCTAGTGAGCTTGTCTTCTCTGACCCTGAGAGCTTCTCCTCTGTGGCTCTCAGTCCCTGCCTATATGTTCCACACTGGGTATACACCAATCATTATATCACTAGGAAACCATTATTTGTTGTAGGATTAAAGCAACGCTAAACTAGATTTAACCACTATCTCCCCAATTAGTACCTTGTTTCAAGTTCTGGCCCATAACACATTTTGTTTCTTTTTTCTCAGTTTTTCTTTTTTTTCCCTTTTGATCTGAATTTTCCTGCACAACCAGATGGCTATGTGAATATGTATACACATATTGGATCTGGCATGTATTTCAGAATATTTGGCATGTATTGGACTGCCTGCTGGATGAGGGGAAGAAGGAGAAAATTTTCTGCAATGGGTTATATAGGGGGTCAGTGTTGGAAAAATTACCCATGCATATGCTTTGTGAATAAAAAACTTTAATTTAAAAAGAAAAGAAAAGAAAAGAGGTAGCTTCTCTTGGGTGTGAGTTCAGAAATCAATCAGAGAGCAATTATCCATCAGTAAAAGGGCCCTTCCTTTAGTGAGAACCCACACTATAGATGAAAAAAAAAAAAAAAAAGACTCAAGGTACCTTAGAGAAAAGTAAAGAGTTAGAAATCCTTGGGAATCTTAAAAAGTATAAAAGAGCAATAAATCCCTCAATTATTCAGATATGAAATAATTGAATAAAGAAAATAAAACATGAAATATGAATTACACATAAATCACAAATGAAGATTTGTTAAAGAAGAAATCAAAATGATTTTTTTTAATGGAACAGCAATTTTCTATACAAGGTAGAGAATTGTTCCCAAATATCAGAATCTCTGATAAAGGGAATCCTATGCTTATGGTTGAAACAGAAGAAAATGACATGAAAATCATCAAAATTCAAGTGCATTGACTAAATACATCTTGTATATGGAACAGATTGGAAATATAGATGACTTCTCCCAAGTTTCAGGGTATTCTCAAATCTGGCTAGCCTCTCCATATGTGGTCTATCCATATATGGTGGTTTCTTAATTCATTTTCATGACTCTTATCCTCTCAAGATTCTAGAGTTCTAGGATCTGCTTTAGAGTATTTTTTTAAATAAAAAAATTGGAAAATATTTTCCTCATGAATTGTTTTTTAATGAAAAATGTCTCCTTTCTAAATGCTCTTTTCTGTAATGAAATATAATAATTGAATAAAAAATGAAAGCAATTATAAATAAAGGCGTGAACTGTTTTGCCCATGACATCATGCCCAGAGTGACCTCAGTAGAACAACAGATAATTCTACTTCACTTGATTGGAAGCTGTCTCCTATCACTCAGTGCAGTCTAGATTCTGATGAATATCTCTTTAGAATCCTCCTCATGTTTTCATCAGATAAATCTTTATTCCCGATTCTCAGAAAACAAAATGTTTCTTTTCTTTAACTCTGTTCTCTTTTAAGTGATCACATATAACTTTTTCTCCCAGAACCTTTAGGGTTAGGGTTAGGGTTAGATTTAGCTCCTCATGAACTCTTTGTAGAATTTTCTTTAGAACATATCACTTATATCAGTTCTCCTGAGAAAGAAATTTTCCATCACCCTCTTGCTCTCTTCCACAGATTCATCTATCTCACCAAACAAAAAACAAAAATAAACAACAACAACAAAAACAAAAACACCTACAAACTTTCTTCCTGATTCCATGGAGAGATTCATTCCATAAGACACTTCTTAGCTTTATCTCACCTCATTCTATAAAATGCTTTTTATAAAAATTCAATCAGGCTCTTAAAGACAACAAGAGTTGCCTCTGACACTCATAAATGGTATGACCTTTAAGTAAGTCACTTCTCTGAGCTTCAGTTTCATCTTGTAAATTGAAGAAGGTTAAACTCTGAAGTGTCTTTCACCTCTACTTCTTATGACTTTTGGTGGTTTAGGAATTTGTGACATTTAAGCATGTGGCTGTGGACTTCACCCAGGAGGTGTGGGAACTCTTGGACAATCCTCAAAAGGAGTTGTGCGAGGAGATCATGTTGAAGAATACCTGAAACCTGCTCTCCCTAGCTAAGGACATTTCACCTTATAAGTCTGAATCTGAAGACAAAGGGAATACTTTTATTCCCCAGTATGCTGAGTTAGGAAGATTTATCAATGACCAAAAAGGGTCTCCTGTGTTCAAAAAACAGTGTCCTCCAACAGATGGGTTTTCCTGTAAAATTTCTTTGCATTGTATGATAGGAACCTGAGTACTTCCTCTTTTACTCCTGAAGCAGTTTCTTACTAATTCTAGGTAGTTTTTACTAATTCTAAATTCAGGTCAAAGATAAAGCCAGTGTAGAAGCATCTCATATGCAGAAGTACTGTCAGAAGTTATTTCCCTTAATCTCTTATCTGTACAGAAATTCTGCTTGCCAAAGCCCTGAACATTTCTCTTTTCCTTACAACCTGTTCCTCTGTGGCATGGGTCTAGTATTTGGAATATTGTTCTTTTTAAACAAACATCAACTTGTAGCTGAAAGCACCTGGCTGTCCCTAATATAGAAAGTTTGTCCAAAATCTTCCTTTCTATTGCATGAGTGGTGGGAAAGGAAGGGAAGGGAATAAGCATTTATTTTCTCCTACTATTTGCCAGGTGCTATGCTATATGCTTTCTTTACAATACAGTAACAACAATATTATTTTAGAACAACTTTCAGCAAAGTAAAATATTTTCACATTTTTGTTTTTGTTGTTTGCTTGCTTGGTTTTTTTTCTTTCCCATTTTTTCTCCTTTTTGACCTGTTTTTTCTTGTGCAGCATGATAAATGTGGAAATATGTATAGAAGAATTGCATATATTTAACATGTATTGGATTACTTGCTTCCAGAAGAGAGGGTGGGGGAAGAAAGGAAAAAAAAAATTTGGAACACAAGGTTTTGCAAAATTGAATATTGAAAATTTTCTTTGCATATCTTTTGAAAATAAAAAGCTATTATTAAAAAATAATTGTACAACAGAATGTGGCATATCCTATTTTGGGTTAAACAAGCACTAATGAGTGAGTATAGAGACTCACATAATTGAGTGAATCTCAAATTTGAATTGCTCTGGATCCTCACCTCTTTCCCTAAAGAGAAGTAAATCACAAGCTTCTCTCCTTCTTCATCCCTAAAGAGTAACAAGGGTTCCAAGGCTTCCAGTCCCCAGAGAAGATATAATCTCTTATTTTAAGGAAAGGGAAGCATCATGGATGGCACCAAGAAGGACTAAGGAGCTGCTCTTCAGGTGAGTGAGGTGAAAGCAGGTGGAAGAGAGCTGTGATTACAGGAGGCTTCTAAGAGTTACCAAGAAATAAGTAGTAGACTTGGGGAAGAACTGCCTAGGAATTCTTTTTCAATTTTTTTTTGCAATGTATCCTGGACTGGTCAATGAATCTAAATTTCCCCATCTGTAAAATGAGGGAGTTGCACTCTATGGCCTAGTAAGTCCCTTCCAGTGATCACATATGATCCTATAAGATGTCACTGTTTGGGATCTGGGGGCATGAAATTCTCCTGAAAGGGTCAAAAGGGATTCGGTGATACAAGATGACTTTATTTCTTCAAGTCAGCAAACATTCAAGTGCCCACTACAAACCAGGCCCTGGGCTAAGCACCAGGATCAAAAGGAGGTGCAAGTGACATCCCCTGCTCTCATGGAGGTCTCAAGATTGGTGGGGTAAACAAAACACCAACAATGAAGTAAAAATTTATTTGATCTCTCCCCCCAGGGCAGGATCAGGGCCTTTTAACTCCTGGAGGACTTCCCACTCCACTGGGAATCCCTTTAGCCTTGCCTCCTGCTTAGAAAAACAGGGCCAAGTCCACTGACCAAAACCTGACCCAAGCAGGAATTGGGTCAAAGGCAGACACCAAAAATAGGATGAAATTATCCAGTGCATAAACTGGAACTAAATCTAATGATTTATTAAATCACTAACTAGTGAGAATAATAATAGTTTAAGGAGAATAGAATTTGGGGGAAATAAGTCAAAATCCAATAAAAGTAATAGCTAAAGTAGTGAGTAATGCCTATACAAAGGGACAGAGTAATTAATCCAAAGACATGTAATTTTTATTCTTTCTTAGTCTTATTCCTCATCAAATTAGTTTAATACAGAATTTTAAGAGTATTTTGCTTTAAAGTCTGGTCTGGTTATAAAGCATCAAAGATCACATTTATAAAGGGAAAATTCAATATAATCCAGTCAGGATTTATGCTTACAAATAGTGTATAGAATCCCAATTTTCCCAAAAGCCATTTGCTTCTAGTTGTTCAGAGTTGGGGTCCATTAATTTGTGTTAGTCTGATGCTGCAGTTCCAGCAGGGCAGTCTTTCCACTCAGAAGGAGGAAGAGGTGAGTCTGAAAGAGAGAAAAGTGATGAAGGAATGGGAGAAGAGTTGTTCTGAGAGCAGAGCAGCCTGGGAGGGGATGGGATGAAATTTGAGCATTATGGTGAACTCTGGGAGGAGTTTGGGGCAGAAAAGGGGATCTTTGTGTGATGGAGGGCAGGACTTAGGGAGGACAGGCACTGAGAGCCAACCCTGGTGTGATTGGAGGAAAGGGCTTAGAGGGTGGGGCTCTTGGGATGAGGAAGACACTCCCAGATGGGACTGGTGAGAGGCACTAAGTCTTTGAGCTGGGATTATCCTCTATCCTTCCCTGCAACAAAACTGTTCTGCCTGCCTTCTCTGGGAGTTCAAGTCTCTCCCCTTTCTTCCCTTGGACCTGAGACCATTTTGAATTCTGGCAGCCACACCTGTGCTTGCAGCTCTCAGGTAAGTCTGAGCCAGCTTCTCCCATATTTCCTGGCTTCCACTGGCTGCCCTTGACTTTGAGTCTCCTCTTATGACCTTGTGGCACATGATCTCCAGGTCTATCAGGAGTACACCTTTTTCTGCCAAGGCTTCCTGTTGGATGAGCTCCCCACCCCTAAAACTTTTCCAGATTCCCAATCGCTTTCCAAATTTATTCAGATTCCCCATTAGGTCACACTTTCCCAGACTTCAGACTTTGTCAAGAAATCCCAGAGACCTAATTTCAGCCTTCTAATGAACACCCCGCTTTCCCATCTCCCCATCCCATCTCTTGGTTAGAGATTCAGCTGTCCTGGCTTCAGACAAGTCTAAGCTCAATCAGAACGTCCCAGCATTTAGGGTTAGGGTTAGGGTTAGCCTCCCCAGCTCCTCAGTAGACCTCTGGACACTTTATTCCCAGACTCAGTTGTCCATTTCTCTCACTCTAATGGATCTGACCTCCATGACCTTACCCCTGTTCCCCAGACCTCTTGCTTCCCTGGCCCCTCTTCCCTTTCAGCCCTCAGTTTAATCCCAGATTTGATTTTGTCTCTCAGGCTTAGGCTTTTCCTGGGGCTCCATTTCAGAGCCATTCCCATCTTCCCACTTTCCCTCCCTCCTATCCAAAGCTATCAGTCTGTTGTCTAGAATGATAATTGTAATGGGCTGAGGCTTGAGTTGATGCACTGAGGTCCCAAGCACATAATGTGTGGGGGCCATTCTTTCTCCAAGCTTATATATTAATAGAGTATGGTCCAATTACTATTTAGCCTCATGTGCTTGGGACCTCAGTGCATCAACTCAAGCCTCAGCCCATTACATCTCCCGCTTTAATGTAATGACCGCGTATTTAAAATCAGCCGGAGTCAGGAATTCAGGTTAAGGGGAAAATCTTCAATATTTATTGAAGTGAAGCGGTGAATAAAGATTGCGATAGCAAATATGGGCAGTTGCGACAGGAAGCCAGCTAAGAGAGAGACGCGAGCTGAGCCAACCGTGGCAATGGCAATCCCAAAAGTCTCTCCTCCCCTTCCTTTTCCACTCCCCTGCCTCCACCCACCAAAATCGTCATTTCCTATACAACACATCCGGACTTGCACAAAGAGTGAGTCGGGGCCATTCTTTCTCCAAGCTTATATATTAATAGAGTATGATCCAATTACTATTTAGCCTCATGTGCTTGGGACCTCAGTGCATCATCTCAAGCCTCAGCCCATTACAGATAATATGTGTGTTAGTTGGAGATAGGGGAGACTGGGAGGAAGAGGAATGGTGGGAGGGAGAGCTCTGACCCAGGAGCCATGGAGGCCGACTGGTCTCCTCCCATCTGGGACCCCAAAGTCCCTTGTACCTCTGGGCTCTCTGTAGGAAGATAGGAAGAGGAGTAAAAGAAGGAGGGGAGCAGTCTTCCTCTTCAGACCACCTTCCTTTCCAAACTGACTCTCCCAACAGTTTTCTGTAGGGTGGAGTCTCTCCCCCAATGGCAGGATCAGGGCCTTTGTAACTCCTGGAGGACTTCCCACTCCACTGGGAATCCTTTTAGCTTTGCCTCCTGCTTAGAAAAACAGGGCCAAGTGCACTGACCAAGTCTTGGCCCAAGCAGGGATTGACTCAAAGGCAGACACCAAAAATGGGATGAAATTAAAACAATTCCTAATGAGGGCCCCAAATAGCATTGTCCCAGGCTATGAACATAAAAGTAGTCTGCCTGGGACTAGGATGAGGGGAAGCTGGGCTTTTCTATGCAGAGGGAAGAAGGGAGGGACTGTCCCTGAGCTGCTGGCCTTCCCTTGGTTTTCAGAGAGGCTCAGAATTAAAGCCCCCCATGTTTGGATGTGATCTCTGTTTAGGGGTAGCTGTTAGAGTCGGGAGTCAGGGGAGTTGTGCATTTAGGGTCAGGGTCAGTGGGATAGATAAATAGCAGAGACCCGAGGAAGGAACTTGAAAAACTGGACTCACTTTGGTTTCTTTGCTACCTACACAGGGAGCCTGGAGCCAGAGGGAATGGGCCCTGGGAGCCTCAGACCTCCTCAGGTGAGTACAGTCCTTCCCCAGACCCGACCAACCTGAGTGGGCTGTGGAGCTGGCAGGGCCTGGTGAATGGGTCAATTCTTTACCTCGACCAAGAGGTAGGCAGTGTGTCATAATGAGCCTCAGGAATTCATTGGTCATTGAATTGCTCCATTGCTATGTATGTGGATATGTGTGTTCACGCATGTATTGCAGGTGATTGATCAGTGTTCATGTGTGTGTATACGTACATGCACATTTATGTCACCCAAAATGCACTGTCTCATTTTTTTTCTCCTCTTCCTCCTCCACTGAGAACATGACTAAAACCAAACCCATTTACATAGTATATGGTCAATCTGAAAAATAAAACAATCCACTTGCCCTTGTCCTAAAGCATATTTCTCATTCTGCATCAGTGTCTTTAAGGGGGAAGCAGCAGCATTTAGGGTTAGTTGTTAGACATCATTGTTCCTCAGTAATGCTGATTGGTCCTTATGCTAATCCCAGTTCACTGTGCCATTACACCTGGGACCCTTACTTATTCATGCATTCCCCATTCAACACACATATATACATATGTGACACCTGCAGGACACACATATGTATATACACAGCAACTGATCAATCCCTCAGATTCCCTTTACCACCTCAAAAAGAACAACATATATTCTTGTACATCCTTTGAATTTGTTTTGCTTAGGACTAATCCCTCCCTTCATCCATCCTCTTTCTGATTTCCTTCTTCCTCCCTTTTCATTGGAGAGTAAACTCTTCCTATGTTGTGTGTATTCTTTGATTAGATGATTGAGATTCAGATGTCCCCACCCACTTGTTTGCACAAGTGTCCACTTGTGGACCCTCATTGCAAGAGATAACATTTCCTAGTCCCCCTTTCTCTCCACCCACCTTAGTGTATCTTTTTTTCCTCTTTCCATTTTCTCCTTAAGATCATCAAGACATGACAGAATCACTTTTGGCTTTATACTATTTTGATTCCCTGTGAGCCCAAATAGGGATCTGAGGGGACATGTGTCATCTCACTACAAAATTGAATAACTACTTTGTCCTTTTATTTTGAGTCTTTGAGACTAGTTCATTCTGGATTATTTTTTTGTATTTCTCTTCTTGTGTTTGAACTTCAAAATTTTTCTCTATGGTCTCTTCCTTAGGAATGCTTGGAAAGACTTTCATTAAATATTCTTTTCTCCTGAAATTGCTTCACAATTTACTCCGGGCCATAAGGTCCCAGGTCCTTTGCCTTCTGTCAGATCCTATTCCAAGTTCTCTGCTCCTTAATGGAAGTTGCTGTCAAATTGTGTCTGGTCCTAATGGTGGCTCCTTGGTACTTGATGTTTACAATGGCTTGCAGGATTTTTCTCATTGACTTCGAAATGCTACATTTTGATTATGATTTCCTGAGAATTTTCATTCTGAAATCTTTTTCATTAAGTTGATGTGGTTTGAGATGCAGAAAGAAATCAGAGAGGTTTTCTCTTGTCCACCAGGAGCTCTATTCACATAAAAGCATACAGGCCGTCATGAGAGAAGCTACCAGGATTATGGAAATTTTGGCACTTTGCCAAGGCTTTTGGAACTGGAAAGGTAGCAAGGAAATGAATGGTCTTCTGTGAACTCTAAGATTGTTGCTCTATGGATTTTACCTGGGAAAGAAATGTGCTTTTGACTGTGTAAGATTATGATAAGACCAGCTGAAAGCACATTTCTGGGAAAAATTTCAGGGTCTGTCTCATCAAAGTGACCTGTGATTTCTTTCTTTAGGAAATATGTGGGGACTTTAATGATTTCTTGAAGTCTTGTGTCTAGCCTGTTTTTTAAAAGGCGTTCTGATAGAACAATGACTAACTCAACTTTAGGGTTGTGTTGCTCCCTTTTTAATGCAACTTTGACTTTCAGATGTTTTACATTTTCTCCCCTTTTTTAAAGTCTCTTGAATTTGGTTTAGTATTTTGTCATTGTCTTGTGGCTTCCATTGGGTCTCTTTAAATTTTTAGAGATTTTGTTGTATGGGCAAGATTTTAGGAACTTGAATTTTTTCATAAAACTTATTTCTTTTCCATTTAGTTCCCCTCAACTACTCTTATTCCATTCTAACTCTAGCTCTTACCCTTCCAAAAATTCTGGCCCCATTAGTCCTATACTTCTCATAAAATGTGTACTACAAAAGTGTTGTACTTGATCCAAAGCATTCTCCTTATCTATTGAATTAACTGTGTGCTTTTGCATGTGTTCATTTTTTGCATGGTTTTTAGGGTTTAGGGTTTGCATGGGTTTAGAATGTGATTGTGTTCATTTTTCCCCTCTAATGTTACTGCCTATCTATGGCATCCTTCCATTCCTAGTAAAAATCCCATTTAATTATAATGCATGGTTTCTTGGATAATTGGATAGTAATGGTTGTTTTGATGGGACTTAGTTTAAAATTGGAGGAAAGAGACACTATTCATTGTCTGTCTTGTAATTTACTCCCTCTGGATTTTTCTTGCTTTCAGTTTAAGGTCTGTATTTGATTCTTAAAAAGAATTCTTGTAGAATACTTTCTTGTTTGGAGAAATTAGTGGTGAAGTGAATACTAGCTGTTTATTATAAATTTGATAGAATTTTTCTATCTTCTGATAATTTGAATATTTCAGGCTATTGACAGTATTTCTCTTAGCTTTCTTTTCTCAATTTCTTTATCATAAAACATTTAAAAAATGGTATATTATGTTTGCTTATTTCTTTTATTTCTTCTAGTTTTCTTGTAATTTCACCTTTGCCATTTGTTATTTCAGTGACTGGATTTTGTGCTCTCTTCCTTTTGATCAGATTAGCAAAGGCATTTTTCCACTTTATGAGTCATTTCAAAGAAGTCATTTTTAGTTCTGTTTGTCATTTTTATTTTTCATTTCCAATTTATTGATTTTCCTTTTAATTTTAATATCTTGCCTTTTGTACTTATTTTGGATTTGTTCATTTATTTTTTTAATTTTTTTTATAATGCATATTCAATTAATCTCTTTTTCTTTTCTCTTAATGTATGATGGTAAGTCTTATTTCTCCCTCTGAGGACTGCTTTAGCTCAACCCCAGAAATCTGGTGATACTATTTACTTAATCATATCTATTTTCTTTTACAAAGTTATTTCTAAGATTTGTTCTCTAATTCAGTTATTATGTCACATGTCAAAGGTAAATCTTTTAGATTTGTATCTTCGGTGATCTCTGAACCGATTTTCATTCTTAATTCATTGGAGAATGAAAGAGTATATTGATTATTTCTGCCTTTTTTCATTTATGTGCAGTATCTCTCTATCCCAATGGCTAATTTTTGTAAAAGTACAATGTGTTGAAAATGTGTTGTAATGTGTTGAAAAGAATTATGCATATTTCTCTGTTATCCCATTTAGAAAATGCCACAAGTCTTTTTATCCCAAGTTTCTCTAGACATTTGTTCATTTCTTCAACTTTTATCGCATTCTACATTTCTTTATATATATACACATATATATTTATATAGCTTTTTATTTACTAGTTATAGGCATGGGTAATTTTAGAGCATTGACAATTGCCAAACCTTTTGTTCCAATTTTTCCTTCCTTCCCCCAGATGGCAGGTTGACCAATATATGTTAAATATGTTAAAGTATAAATTAAATACAATATAAGTATACATGTCCAAACCGTTATTTTGCTATACAAAAAGAATCAGACTTTGCTCATTCTACATTTCTTAATCCCCATTTTCCTTTTAGTTCTTTTATAGATTTCTCTCCCTCTCTTGCCCTTCAAATATCCTGTTCATTAGTTTTCTAATTTCATCCATTTTTCTACCCCTTTCTAACAAGGATTTCTCTTCCTCTCCTCATTGTCCACCTTCCTTCAGTGTTTTGCTTAGATTCTCATTCTCTGTCACACAGCTCCTCTGCTCACTTGGTCTTTTTTCTTTGACACTTCATGCAGTCAAAGGCTCTAAGGTCCCCATTCTGAGGCTGTGCTGTAGGAGTACAAGTGCTACTGCTTATAGACCAACCACACAGATGTCTTCATTTTTCTTTCATTTTCTTCTAGAAATGTAAACCTTGTATCCATGTTCTTCTTCTACTCCAAGTGCTAGTTTCCCCCAAGAGTGACAACTCCCCCAACCCCAAGACAAGTGAACTTTTCAGGCACTAAACCCCCTAGCCTCAGGGTAAGGGCCCCTATCTCTTCTAACCCAACTCCAAAGTCAGGCTTCTTACCTCAATCCATCTTTTCTGACTTTCTACCCTTTTTCTAGTTCCCCATGTGGTTTTCTCCTTGGCAATCTCAAAAATATAACAAAAATTAAATTCCTCAGTTGTTCAAAAGTGAAATAATAGAGTAAAGGAAATAAACTGTGAAATGTGGCTTGCACATAGATCAGGATGTGATTCTATGATTCCTAGTTTGACATAAACATGTGTAAAATTCACAATGACCATTCTCTTTGACAAAAGATGGTTTATTTAGGAGAAGAAATTATAGATAAAAGGAAGAGGAATGGGAAATAGGAAATGGAGTTGGGAGAGCAATAGGGTTACCAAGGAAAAGAGTTTTGAAGAATTCATTAAAGGAATATGCCCTAATATGCCATTCCATTATACATTCCATAATAAGTCATTTCTCATCTTTATTTCAACAGATCCTGAATTCAATCAGTCTCTTAATGACCAAGGTTTCAAGAGCTGACTAACACTTATGAAGGCAAATTTGGCAAATCTTGTCCCTGTGTTTTAATTTCCTCCAATAAATTGAAGGAAGTTGGACTCTTTAATTCTGAAGGGTCTTTCAGCTCCACATCTTATGGCTTTTGATGATTTAGGAGATGTTGACCTTCAAGGATGTGGCTGTCGACTTCACCTGGGAGGAATGGGACCTCTTGGACACCTCTCAGAAAGAGCTGTACAAGGAAGTCATGGTGGAGAATGCCAAGAACCTGTTATCCCTGGGTAAGGGCCCTCATAATTTCAAGTCTGCAATCAAAGGGAATATATTCATTCCCCAGGGTGCAGGCTTTGGAGGTTGGGGGAGAGAAGGGAAAGGGCTGGTCTTTGCATTGTATGATAGGACTTGGGGGTGTCCTTTGTTGTTTCTGAAGCTCTCTCTTGCCAATTCCCAGTTCAAAGATTAAATCAGTATGGAACCATCTCAAACATAGAACTAATCTTAGAGATTAGCCTCTACATGGACATGAATTTTGCCTGCCAAAGCTCTGAAAATTGCTCAGGCAGCTTTTCCTTTCAATTCATTCCCTTTTGGGATGGGTCTAATATTTAGAATATTCTTTTTAACAAGCATCAATTGGTAGCCTAAGGCAGCTAGTATAGGAGTTTCTCCTTAATCTTCCTTTGTGTTGACCCCAAATTCCAGCAGAAGTGGTGGGAAAGCAATGGAAAGGAATAAGCATTTATTTTTGCCTGCTATTTGCCAGGTACTGTGCCATATGCTTTCTTTACAATACAGTAACAACAATATTGTTTAAGAACTATATTAAGTTCTAAGTATCTAAATAAAGGAGAAATCAAGAAAGATGCTATTTGCATCCAGAGGGAAAATCTGATAAATAGAAATATGGATAGCATAATTGTACATATATGTGTGTGTTATTTATGTATGTATATATATTTCTATGTAATGGCAGCCATCTCTAGGGTGAGGGCAGGCAAAGTGAAGGGGGAAAATTTACTTGATAATTTTGTTGTCTATTTGAAAGGAATAGCAAATTGTGCATTATAGATTTATAGTTTCATGTGCAATCATCTGACTATGATATGGAAATGTTTGTTTATAAATTCAAAGGAAAACAAAATATTGTATTACTTTATCTTCATTTTAACTTTCCAAGTTACATCATAGTGTTATCCCCATTTTAGAGTTGAGGAAACTGAGGCAAACTAAAAGAGTTTAATTGACTTGCCCAGAGGTAGGCAGTAACTGTCCAAGGCTTAATTCAAACTCGGGTATACCTGACTATATGCCCAGTACTCCACTGTACTACCAACTACCCTTAACTTCTGGATAATGGAAACCATGGAATGAGTCTGTCTGGATGTAAAAAACATGTGTCAAGTCCAAGTCCCTATTTATGAGGGTTGAGGTTACTCCAACCTCAAAGCAAAAGTCCTTGCACTGAGGTCAGTTCAAGCCCTTAGGACTAATTACTCATTGAACAATACTCTAAGGGCATGTGCTTGGGGAATGGCCCTTCCCACTATCCTATGCTGACTTGATAATAGGTGTATACAGAGAATTGTAGGAGGGACTAGGGGGTGGAGTAAGACTAGCCAGGGTCACTTTGGTGGTGGACGAGGAAGAAGGAGGTTGTGGAGATCCTGCTTCCATCCCCTTTACTTCTACCCCTAAAGACTAAGGACTTTTGTTTATCCTGATTCTGGATGATTCTAAGGTATCCTGGGTGCTAATGCGGTTGTCACAGCAGCCCAATAACTCTTTTTACCCAGCTTTCTGCCAGAATGGAGCCTCACAGAACACTGAGTAGGAAGAAGAGCATTTGCTCTTTCTCAGAAGTTGTACAAATAATGGGGCACATCCTAATTTAGGTTACTTGCTTTATAAGTACTAGTGGGTGAATATAGACTGATATGTATGAACATAAAGAGCTGATTTTCAACATGGAGCAACTCTGGATCCTCATGCTTTCTCTAAGAACTGAATTACAAGTTCTCTCTCCATCTTCATCTCTAACTGATTTCCATGCCCAGGGTTTCTAGTTCCCAGAGAAGAGGTGATCTCTTATTTTGAGCAAAGGAAAGCACTGTGGATGCTGGACCCAGAAGGCCCGAGGAGCTGCTCTCCAGGTGAGTGAGATGAAAGCAGGGATATGAGAGCTGTGGTTACAAGAGGCTTCTGGGACTTACCCTGAAGTAAATGCTCAGTTTGGGGGAGAAAGGCCAGACTTGGATTTCTTTATCAGATATTTCTTGGCATCAGGGTCCGGGGCTAGTCAGTGGATCTCAGCTTCCCATCTATAAAAGGAGAGGATTGCACTCCATGGCCCCGTAGGTCCCCCCTAATGCTCATTTGTGATCCTATTAGAAGTCATTGTTTGGGATTTGGGACAATGGAATTCTCCTGCAAGTGCCAAAAGGGATTAGGTTCTATTACATGAGCCATTTCTTCGAATTTCTTCTAGTCTAGTCTAGGCACAATTAAGTGACTTCTACATGGCAGCCTTGACAGAGCATCCCCTACATGGCAGCCTTGACAGAGCATCCCCTGCTCTCATGAAGGTCACAGAATGGCGGGGAAGGCAATATACCAGCAACTATCAAGAAGCCCACCGTGAACCAGATAAACAATAAATTTAGTGCCTCACTGCATTATTAATTGGTAAGGATAATGGTAGTTTAGGGAGAGCAGAACTGGGGAGAAAACAGTCAAACTGAAATAAAAAGCTAGTATTTATATAGTACTATGTGTCATACTCTGCATTGTCTTATTTTATCTTCATAAGAATCTGAGGACTTAGCTGCTATTTTACAGACATAAAAAATGAATCAAACAGAGATCCTTTAACTTGACTAGCAAGTTTCTGAGGTGGGATTAAAACCACTGTCTTCCTGATTTAAGGCCCTCTCCATAATATATCCAAATATGATGTAAATAGTCACACATGTATGAAGTAGAAAATAGCAGGAGAATTGCACAAACTCCTGTTGAAACTTGGAAATTCATTTTTTTTTAACTCTAGCCAGTCAAAAGAAATTGCAAATTACTGTTAAAAAGATTTACATTTCTATTGGCTCATGACAATTATTGCACTAAATGACAAATATACTCAAGGATCAATTAAAAATATTGATTGATATTATTTTTAATAATATTTATATACTCACAACCTTTTAAAGGATAGCAACTGAAATCCTACTGAATAGCCAAGCAGTTTCTCAACTGCCAGGTAGAAGAAGAATAACATAAACAGCAGATAAGTACAAATTAGAAAACAATTCTTCCCATTTCAATGAACGGCAGTTTAAGATCTGCTTTTCTAGAAAGGTTGTGGGTTTCCATGGTGATTTCATGATGACTTCTCCTGTCCCTGCCTCCTGATCATGGTTCCTGCACTGCTGTAGGAATGCAGACCTCAGGTAACATCTTGATCAAATGATTTAGAGATATGATGAGGAGTAGTTAGGTAACCCAGGAGGGAGAGAACTGGTCCAAGAAGAGACAGCCTCTGAGGGACTTTGTACTCCTGTGGCCATTTGTACATGAGCGCCCAATCTTCCTGGATAACTGAAAACAATCTGATGTCAATTTGAGAAGCTACAAGACTACATTGCACTTAGTAGCAGCCAGAGGTTAATGGAATCGTTGCACAGTCCTCCAAAGCAGTGTATTGGTGATCATGATAGACTGAAATCATGGCAGAAAGAGCATTTCTCTCAAAACTGAGGGAGAAATATGCACCTCTGTGTTGTCCCAGAGGACAGCTACCTTTATAACCAAATCAGATATTTATTTACCACTTAAGGTGCCACTAACACATTTTTGGGCCTTGAATCATTATTTCAATCCTTCAAGGGTTTTGTGAGTTTCTAAAAGGGAAAGGATTGCAATAGTGGTGCTCCCTTCCATATCATAAGATGATGAGACATATTTTCAGATGTTAATAATTACATGCATTTTTAGGAAATTGTGTTTCTCAGCATATGCAAAAGGCATAGTATGATAATTTTAAAAAAATAAATGTGATAGCTGTCTCAAAAAAGGTAATGGTTCAAAAATACTGATACCTCAAGTAAATATAAAAAACAACTGTGTTAGCCTTCTGAATATGATCTCAAATAATGTAATAGAAAAAAAAATTGAAAGTCACTGTCATGGAAATTTGTTATAGTTACAGACAGGATAGATCATGAAATAATTTGAATATTTGTATATATGGACCAAATGACATATGTATTTTTAAAAAATCATTGAAAGTGCATATAATGAAAGGGAAAGGGGTAAATTGAGAATGTAGATATTTTGTCACATACTGTAGATAAAGCATGCCCATTCACAGGGTGTAAATTCTAATCTCAGTTGCTGGGATTTGGGTCAAGTCACTCTGCCATTCTGAGCTGATGACCCTGAATTATGCACCTAATAAAAATGAAGTTACTTTCTATGTTGTCACAGGTTTATTGTAAAGTTCCAATATAACTGTGCATGAAGCTCCATAGAAATTAAATTATGTTTGGGATGTAAACTATTGGGATTTAAAATGATTGATTCTGCCCATTTAAGATTTTTGTATCTATTTGCCTAGGAAAAAGTCAAAAAAACTGAGTTTTTTTTCTGATGGATGGAAGGGAATGTAAATCTATATATGTACCTGAATCAATAATGTCTATGTTTGTTATTGTTTTCTTTGTTTTTTTGTTTTTGTTTTTTTTTTGGAAGGAGAGCTCAGACTTGAAATGAAGGAAACTACTGCGAAGTTAAGCCTTTCTGTGGTAGAAAGTCACAAGCAAAGATTCATGAGGGACAGTCCTTGTGACTTTACTTCGAGAGAAATCTGTGCAACACATAAGAGAGTCCGGCTTAGAGAGAGACATTATGAATGTAACCAGTCTGGGAAAGGTTTTATAAAAAAGAAAAATCTTATTGTACATCAAAGAATCCATACTGGAGAGAAACCTTATGAATGTAATCAATGCGGGAAAAATTTTAGAGAAAAAAGAACTCTTATTGTACATGAGAGAATCCACACTGGTGAGAAACCTTATGAATGTAACCAGTGTGGGAAGGCTTTTAGAGAAAACAGAGGTCTTATTAGACATCAGAGAATCCACACTGGAGAGAAACCTTATGAATGTAAGCAGTGTGGAAGGGCTTTTAGAAAAAGGGCTTCTCTTACTGAACATCAGAGAATCCATACTGGAGAGAAACCTTATGAATGTAACCAGTGTGGAAAGGCTTTTAGACAAAAGGTTTCTCTTACTGAACATCAGAGAATCCATACTGGAGAGAAACCTTATGAATGTAACCAGTGTGGAAAGGCTTTTAGACAAAGGAGTGGTCTTAGTGGACATCAGCGTATCCACACTGGAGAAAAACCTTATCAATGTAACCAGTGTGGGAAGGTTTTTAAACAAATGACATCTCTTATTGAACATCAGAGTATCCACACTGGAAAGCAACCTTATGAATGTAACCAATGTGGAAAGATTTTGAAAGGTAGAAAAGTTCTTATTATACATCAGAAAATCCACACTGGAGAGAAACCTTATGAATGTAACCACTGTGGGAAGGCTTTTAGAGAAAGGGGCGAACTTACTGTACATCAGAGAATTCACACTGGAGAGAATCCTTATAAATGTAACCAGTGTGGAAAGGGTTTTAAAAATAGAGGAAATCTTAATGTACATCAGAGAATCCACACTGGAGAGAAACCTTATGAATGCAAACAGTGTGGGAAGGGTTTTAAAAACAAAGGAAATCTTAATGTACATCAGAGAATCCACACTGGAGAGAAACCTTATGAATGCAAACAGTGTGGAAAGGGTTTTAAAAACAAAGGAAATCTTAATGTACATCAGAGAATCCACACTGGATAGATACCTTATGAATGTAACCATTGTGGAAAGGCTTTTACATGTAAACAAAATCTTACTGTACATCAGAATCCACACTGGAAAGAATTGTGAAAAGGATTTCAGTCAAAGGAAAGCTCTTACTGTCATCAGAGAACCCATGATGGAGAGAAACCTTATGAATGCAACCAGTGTGAAAAGTGTTTTTTAAAAAGGAAGCTTTTTAATGGATGCCCAACAATTGGAGAATGGCTGAATAAGCTATGGCATAGTTACGGAATGTTATTGTTCTATAAGAAATCATCTTGCTGATCATTAGAAAGGCTTATGTGAGCTGATGCTAAGTGAAATTGGATTATTTGCCATCTAGGAGAGGGGGTGGTGGGAAGGAAGGGGAAAAAAATTTGAAACACAAGGTATTGCAAGGGTTAATGTTGAAAATTACCTGTGTATGTTTTGAAAATTAAAAAGCTTTAATTTTTTTCTTTAAAAAAAATGGGGAAGTTTTTATTCTGCATCAGAAAATTCACACTGGAGAGAAGCATTATGAATATAACCATTCTGGAAAGATTTTTAGAGAAAGTAGAGCTCTTGGTGGACATCAGAGTATCCACACTGGAGAAAAACCTTATGAATGTAATCATTGAGGAAAGGCTTTTTGAAATGGGGAATGACTACATCAGAGAATTTACACTAGGTAGAAACTTTATGAATGTAACAATTTTGGAAAGGCTTTAATAAAAATCTGATTAGTTATCAGTTAGTATTAGTAATAAAAATCTGATCTGTCAATAAAGGTAAAGACTTTAAAATAAAGAGGAAAATTAATTAATTAGGTAGAGAATATTGGGACAAAATGTGGTGCTATTGCTGCCTTTTATATGTAAAACTCTAGCCAGAGCCCTATTGGGAGGAAAAGGGAGGAGGGGAGGATCACCAATAGTTTCTTAAGCATATTGGATCCTTTTTCACCTGGTCACCTACTTGAAAGGCAACATGGTGGAGTGGAAAGTTCACTTGAATTGGAGTCAGGAGATGAGTTGAATTTCTCTTTCTGTATCACTGGTCTTGAAAAAAGTAAGTTAAATTTACTGGGTGTCAGTACATTTAGGTTAAGTGTAGGCTATCTCCCAGTTCTAAATCCTGTAAAAATCCTATGGATGTGAGGAGAAGCCAAGGAAGGTCTTGAAGATGAATCCCACCCCTTAATGCCACTTCTTATTGAGTCCTCAGTTTCAGATTCGGGCTAATAATTGAGATGACTTCACTAAGTCTTCTGGGTGTGATTGACAGTCTGGAGAGGAAGCAAGACATGGGAAATTCTAAACCTAGATCTTTGATGAGTTAGGAAACTTGCATGCCATTCCTAAATGAACAGCTTTTTCTGTGCAACTAATGAAATAGGTTTCTTCCCATATTCAGGTAAAATCAAAGTGTGGATTGCTTTTGAGATAATGATGCTTATTATACCCAAACTATGATGAACATGAGAAGACAGGGTCCCACTTGGCAAGGGACTTCTAGAGTAACTCGTCGATGTTTTCAGTGTGGAAAAGTTGGACATCTTAGAGCTCAGTGTAGATATGGAGATAGAGTGAGAGGACAGGGTGAGAGAAAACCCAAAATCCCATATCCAAAATGCAACCGAGGTTTCCACTGGGCCTCAGAATGTAGATTGACCCAGGGAAATGAGAAGCAGAGCTCAGCTCTAAGATATCAATCAAAAGACAGGTGGAGCATGATGGCAGCAGCACATTTTATTATTCATCAATATGTAAAAATTCTCAAAATGTTCATTTTTATCATCTTGATGTCATACCTTCTGGTTCTGCTTAATTCACTCTGCCTCAGTTCTTATATCAATCCATCAACTCCTGTGTGTACTCCAGAGAAGTGGCTAATGGGTAATGGTCCTGCCTTCTTTCTCTGGAGTATGGTGGGAGGGGGAAAGTGAGTTGCAACTATTAGTAGATATGCAAGAATTTCATGTCTTTCTTACCCTGCCCCTCTCTCTCTTCCTCTCTCCGTCGCCATCTGGCACTTCCTTTCCCTCCTTTCTCTGTCTTGCTCATTCTGGCTCTGGTTCTATCTCTCTCAATCTCTTTTTCACTCTATTTCTTTTAATCATTTTTTTTCTTTCTCTCTCAAATCTTGTCTTCCCCTCTCTTACTGTTTCTGTCTGTCTGGTTTTTTTTTCCTTTTTCTCTTTCTTCTTTATGTTTTTATATATTACAAAATACATGTAAAATGACTTTTCTACATTCACTCTTGCAAAACCTTGTGTTCCAGATTTTTCTCTCTCCCTCCTCTCCTCCTGCTCCCCTAGACACCAAGTAATCCAATACAGGTTCAATTCTTGTAAATATCTTTCCACATATATGATTCTGCACAAGAAAAGTCAGATCAAAAAGGGGAAAAAACCAAGGGAAAGAAAAAAACAAGCAAGGAAACAACAACAAAAGTGGAAATGCTATGTTATGATCCACATTCAGTCCCCATCATGCTCTCTCTGGCTGCCAAACCTCAAATTTAAAAAAAACAAAAAACAAAGCCACAGGATTCTCCTTTCTGGTTTAAGATCTTTGGCCTGTGCTAAAAATCAAAAACTGAATGGCGTTCTCCCTGCAGTGGCAACAATCTAAGAGCTGAAAGGAAATTGCCAAAACCTACCTTTTAAATTCATTCACACTTGGGGAAGTGAATTAAATTGTCTCTCTATGTCTGTATTTCTCTTTGTCTCTCTGACTCACTCTGCTTCTTTTTCGCTTTCTCCCTCTGTTTTTCACTCTCTAGTTCTCTGGTTTACTTTCTCTGATTCTCACTCTGTCTGTCCCTGTTTTTCTGAATCTGTTTCTTTCTAACTTTTTGTTTCTGTGTGTGTGTGTGTGTTTCTCTGTTTCTCTCTGAAATATACCACATACAACGTAATATCAATGTTCCAGAATGACAGCTGGGAACGATTGTGCTATATGGGCTATACTCAGCTGGACAATCATCTCTGCTTACTCTGGAGGCCTTATAATGAAAATTGCTATCCATATGCAGAGAAGGAAATTATTATGTCTGAATGTAGACTGAAGCAGAGTCTTTCTCTCTTTTTTTTAAACTTAATTTTTCTTGAGGATTTTTATTTTCATTAGGGTGGGAGATCTGGCCTTTTTTCCCCCACAACTTGACTTATGAAAATATTTTACAGAACTTCACAAGTTGTTTATGAACAGTAGATGTGGATAAGGAAGAGAACCTGGAACTCTAAGATTTTAGAGAAAAAAAATGTGAAAAACAATTTTTTCATTTGAATGTAACTGGGGAAATAAATAAAATTTCTAGAAAAGCTGTTTCTGTCAGAATGGAGTCCAACAGGACAGGAGGTGGGGAAAAGAGCATTTGCCTCTTTCACAGAAGTTATACAACAGGATATTGTGGCACATTCTATTTGGGATTACTTGTTATATAAGCACAGACTGATGTGTGAATATAACGTATGAATCACAAAATGGAGCAGCTTTAGATTCTCACACTTTCCCTAAACTTCTCTCCATCTACATCTCTAATTGATTTTCCTCCCCAGGAATTCCAGTTCCCAGAGAAGATGTGATTTCTTATTTTGAGCAAAAGGAAGCACCATAGATGTTGGACCAAAAAGGCCTGAGGAGCAATCCTCCAGGGACATGAAAGCTGTGGTTACAAGATACTTCGTGGAGTTACCATGAAGTAAATGCCAGGCTTGGGAGAGAAAGACCTGCCTTGAAATTCGTTTTCAGACATTTCTTGTCAGTAGTTCCTGAATCCAAGCTTCCCCATCTAGAAAATGATGGGGTGCATTCCATGGTCTTGTAGATACCTTCTAGTGATCATCTATGACTTTATAAAATTCCATTGTTTGGGATTTGGGCTGAGGGAATTCTTCTGTAAGTGCAAAAAGGGATCAGGTGATCCCAAAAAGAGCTAGAACTAAGTCAGCAAACATTTAAGTGCCTGTGATATGCCAGACCATGGGCTAAGCACCAGGAGCTAAAGAGAGGCAAAGAACATCCCCTGCTCTCATGGGGGTCACAGACTGTTAACTCCCACAATACACCAGCAACTATGTAGAAGTCCACTATGGACCAGATAAATTGGATACATTTAGTGCCTCACCAAATCATTAATTTGTGAGTTTAATAACGTTTTCAGAAGAACACAATTGAGGAGGAAATAGTCAAAATGAAATAAAATAGCTAGCATCTACATAGCACCTGCTATGTATAATGCACCATATAAATATCTCATTTTATCCACAAGACAACACAGGACTTCAATACTATTATTATATCCATTTTACAGATGAAGAAACTGAGGGAAACAGAGGTCCTAAATCTTGACTAGCAAGTTTCTGATATGGGATTAAAACTCAGGTCTTCCTGACTCAAAGCTCTATCCATGTGCAATTCACTGTACCACAATTGTATTGTGGTTTTGAAACATGATAAAAATGCTCACACACGTATGAGGTGGAAAAGAAGAATTTTTTAAAAAGGAAGTTCTTACTCTATATCAGAGAATCCAAACTGGAAAGAAATCTTATGGACATAATCAATGTGGAAAGACTTTTAAACATAGGGGAGCTCTTACTATAAGCAGAGAATCCACACTGGAGAAAACCTTCATGAATGAAACTAATGTGGAAAGACTTAGACATAAGGGAGCTCTTAACTACACAGTAGAAAGAACACACTGGAAAGAACTATTATGAATATAACCACTAAGGAAAGGCTTTCAAACATAACAATAGTCATGTTCTACATCAGAAAATTTATAGAGGAGAGAACGTTTTAAAAAATATAATCAATATGAAAAAACATTTACAAAAAGTCTTTTTATGTCAGAGAATTCACACTGAGGAGAAACCTCATGAATGTACTCACTGGGGACAAGCTTTTTAAAAAGGAGAATCTCTTACATTACATCAGAGAATCCAGATTGGAGAAAAACTTTGTGAATGTAATCTAGGTGGAAATGATTTTATAAAAATTTGATTAGTTATTGCCAGGTCTGTGAGGTAAGTTAAAATCATTATTGCTGTGGCTCTCTTCAACACTGAGATGATTCAAACCAGATCCAATGATGTTGTGATGAAGAAAGCCATCTACAATCAGAGAGAACTGGCTGCCAAACCTCAAATTTAAAAAAAAAAAAAAAACTGTCTGATTCTGGTTCACAACAGCATTTTCACTCTTTTTGTTGTTGTTTGCTTGCATTTTTTTTTTTTTTGCTTCTCTCTCTCTTTTTTACTGGTTTGATTTGATTTTTCTTGTGTGGGCATTATAATTGTATAAATATTTGTGCATATATTGGATTTAACATATTTCTACCATGTTTAACTTATTGGACTACTTGCCTGCAGGGGATGGCATGAGGAAAGAGGAGGGAAATTGGAACACAAGGTTTTGCAAGAACTAATGTTAAAGAATTGTCCAAGACTATGTTTTAATTAAAACATAATTTTTAATTTTAAAATTAAAAAAAAAAAAGCTTTAATTAAAAAAAAAAGTTAGTCATTAAAATGAGGAAAATGAATTAAGCAGAGAACATTGGGAGAAGAGTCATGTTGCTGCCCTCTATACTTAGCCTTTTCTAGTCATAACCTTAATGAGAGAGGGAAGGAGGGGGAAAAAAGATGACTAGAGACAGCAGATAACTTCTTAGGCATGTGGGATTCTTCTTTTCCACCTAGACTTTTATATGGCGGAATGGAAAGACCATTACATTTTGAATTAGAGGACATGGTAGAAATTCTGGTTCTGTGCCTCTCTGGTCTTGGGCAAATAATTTCAATTAATTGGGTCTCATTGCATTTACGTGAGGGTTAAGGTCTCCTCCAGTTGTAAATCTTTGATTCTGTGAATCTGAGAAGCCAAAGAGGAACTTGAAGATAAACCCTCAACGCCAGTTCTTGCTGGGTCCTCAGCTTCAGATTTGGCTCATAATTCAGATGAATTCACTTAGGTTTCTGGGTGTGATTAGCAGTTGAGACGGGCAGCAAGATATGGGAATTTCTAAACCTAGGGGGTCTTTGTTGAATTAGGTAACTTGCACATCATTTCTTAAATAAGCAGCTCTTTCTGTGCAACCAGTGAAGTAAGTTTCTTGCCATATTTACTCAGGCAGGAAATGTTTTATTAAGATGCTTTCAATAATGAAATATTTCAACTCTGAGGCTACAGCTTGCACCCATCAGATTGACAGTGATGACTTCAAAAGTTGAAATAGTGTTAGGGAGCTAGAGAATCAGAGGCATAGTAACATACAATGTATGTAGCTATCAGCTGGTTCAAATGTTCATTAGGATTTACTAAAAGGTGATCAAATGTGACACAGAGTCCCCGGTGCAATGCATAAACTCTAAGGAACTAAAGGAGAGAAAGTAGATGCAAAAGAGAAATGAAATAGATGCTCTTGAATATCTAACAAATTGTGGTACATGGACATATTGGATTTCATGAAAGCCATTGTCATCCAATTAAACTTGATGGTCTTCAGGCCATCATAGCAGTTTCATGTGATTTGTGGTTCAGTCATTTCTGTGGTGACAAAGATGCTAGAATGGTTTGCGGGTTCCTTCTCATTTTATAGATGAGGAAACAGGCAAACAGGCCTGAGGGACTTGGCCAGGCTGACACACCTGATAAGTGTCTGAGGCAGGATTTAAACTCTAAGTATTCCTAATTCCAAATCCAGGGCTCTGGGCACTGTGGCGCCTGCCAGCAGTGCTTAGTCTCACCTTAAAGGAGGCTGTAAGCTTACAGAACATTTGTTGTTGCTATTATTGAGTCATTCAGTCACGTCCAACTCTTTGGAGGGTTGGTAAAGATATGTCATCCAATTAAACTTTATTGTCTTCAGGTCCTCACAGCAGTTTCACCTGATTTCTTATATTATCCTGTCAAGTGACAGGTAATTGTATCAATTCTGCCCACTTTGAATCAAGGCCAGGGCCTGCTGAGACTGAAGGTGGCTCAAAGGTAGAACTTTCATACAAACTTTTCCAGATTCAATTTTATAATTTTTAGCATCAATGGTCAATCTATCCAATAAAAATCACTTTTATATTTGAAACACACATCTAAACCCCAGCACCATGGATACCAAGAGGTCTCTCTTATTTAGTCAGAATGGGACAACATTCTTTTAGCAACCTCTTCTACAAGGCTAATGAGATTTTTGTGACCTTTTCCAAAGAACATTATTTTAGGGAAACCCTTGCATATGAAATGTTGAAATGTTCAATAGCAACATTTCATATGCAAGGGTTTCCCTAAAATCCCAATCCAAGAAAAATTAGAAGATAATAAATATTATCACAGACTTACAATATGAAATAAAGAAGTGATTGACAAATGACATCAATTCAGTTGAACGTATTTCCAAACTGTGTTACATTAAAAAAAAAAAAAAAGCATTGTACATCAATCAATTGGACATCCTTGATGGATTGCATTCAGTGACTAGTGTAGCAGACTTTAGATCCAATTATACTGTTTTATATCATACCTTGACATTTTTAACTGTATCATTCTCATGAAATTTTAACCATATTTAGCATTTAGGTCTGTCCTACTTATACAAGGTCAAATTTCACAATCATCCTAATAGTTACATATTTACCTCCTCACTAATTATTATTGAGTCAGGGATAGTATTCTTGTTCTATAGGAAATGATGAGTAAGTGAATTTCAGAACAAATCCTGAAAAGACTTACTATATATAGTAACTATATATAGTATATATACACACATGTCATATGTGTATATATACTATCTACAAATTATATATAGTATACTATATATAGTAACTAATGCTAAGTGAAATGAGCAGAACCAGGAGAACATTGTGCACAGTAACAGCAACAATTCTCAATAATACAATTATCCAAGACAATTTCAAAAGATTCAAGATGGAAAATACTATCCACATCCAGAGATAGAACCATGGAATCTGAATGCGGATCGAAGCTGACTTTCACTTTGTCTTGTTTTGTTTTGTTGCTTTCTCATGGTTTTGTTGTTTTTTTTTTTTCTGATTCTTCTTTCACATCATAACTAATGTGAGAAAATGTGTAAGATGATTCTACATGTATAACATATATCAAATTACTTGTCATCTTGTTGAGGAGATGTAAGGAGAAAAGAAGGAAAAAATCTTACAAAGATGAAAGTTGAAACATGTAAGTGTAAAAAAAAAAAATACTATTAAGTTGAAGGAGAAGGAAAGATAGCCCTAAAAATCATTAGAAACTGATTAGGTCAAAGAGCAAATCAGAAAAAATAATTTCATTTAAAATTTACAATAAGGCAACATACCAAAAATTTATGGGATGCAGGGTAATACAACTCTTTATTGCCTCCGGGATAAGATATAAAGTCCTCTGGCATTTAAAACCATTTAAATGAAATGAAATTAAAATAAAATAAATTTTAAGGCTACAATTGCATCATTATTCTGAAATAATTTCTTATACAATGGTTTCCCAAACATTCCACAATCAGAAAAATAGAAGAGAAATAACAGCATAAACAATGTTATTGATTTAAAATATGAAAGAAAATTGTCAATTGACATAAATTCCATTTAATGCATTTCTGAATTATCTTACATAAAATAAAGTCAGCATCTCTAAATTTGACTCTAGACTGATTGCATGCAGAGGAGAGGAGAGTAATTCTGATCAATGTCCTTTCATTCTTACAGTTCCTCTTCATATTGCTTTAATGCTACATTTTAAAGGTATTTTGCCTTAAAATCTGG
Source organism: Antechinus flavipes (assembly GCF_016432865.1). Lineage (NCBI taxonomy): Eukaryota > Metazoa > Chordata > Mammalia > Dasyuromorphia > Dasyuridae > Antechinus > Antechinus flavipes. The sequence continues at coordinate 1,060,408 of NC_067399.1, forward strand.
AATGCTTGTAGAGGGTCAAAGATCACAAAGACAATGAGAGAACCAGGACAATCCAATCTGGTGTTACAGTTACAAAAGGTGTCTAGCACTCTCATTTTCCCAAGAACATTTGCTTCCAGTTGCTCAGAGTATAGAATCTATTGCTTTGGCTCAGTCTGCAGTTTTAGCAGAGCAGTCTTTCTGCTCAGGAGGAGATAAGTCTGGGAGGGAAAGAGCTGCTGGAGGCACTGGGAAGGAGAAGCTCTCAGAGATGACCCAAGGCGGGTGGGGAGTTGGAGCCATGGTGGAGAGTGAGCCTAGGCCTAGGAGGCGTTTTGTGTGATGGGTGGGGGGAGGAGGGAGGAGGCAGGACAGGGGACCGGAGGGAGGAGGGAAGATGCGGGGGGAGGGGGAGGCGCGCGGAACCAGGGTCAAGCAGGAGAGACAGTGAGAAATCCTTAAATCCTGCCCCTTGTTGTGACTGAATGAAAAGAGCTCAACCATCCTGGGGGATGGGCAAGGAGGGAGGAGCTCCTGGGACTAGGAAATCCCTCCCAGCCTGTTTTGACAGGAAGCAGGAAGTCCCTGAGCTGAGAGTCGTCTCTCTCCCCTGTAATTCAGATCACTCTCCTTTTTTCCCTTGGAGTTACGATCACTTTGTCTTCTGGAAGCCAGACCTGTGCTTGCAGTTCCCAGGTAGGTCTGAGCCGACATCCCCCATACTTACTGCCATTGGGTCTCTTCTTCTGACGTCCCAGTGAGTGTCCTCCAAGTCTACGAGGAAGGTCCTTTCTACCAAGCCCTCCTCTTTATGAGCTTCCCACCCCTAACCCTTTTCCAGACTCCCAATCCCTTGCCCAGCTTCCTGGCTCACCCTGCCTGGATTTGCCTATCAGACTTCAGACTTTGCCCGCAGGAATCCAGTAGATCTGATTTCAGTCTTCTGATCAGGATCTGGGCATCCTATCTCCCTGTCTCCTCCTCTTTCAGAGAGACTCCGATGTCCTCCTTCAGACCCAATCCTTCTTAAGGATCCTTGAGTCCCGTTTTCCTACCTCGGGACCTCACCCTGGACATAGCGACCAAAGCTCTTTGCTGCTCCCCTTTACCTGAAGCCATGGTTCTTGGGCCGGTTCCCTGTCAGGTCCCAGGCATGGGGCTCCCAGGCTCCACCAGAGTCCTAGCTGTCCTCGCCACCTCCTAGGTAAACCTTGGAACATAGACTCCCTGCTTTCCTAGGATCAGCTGTCCCTCTGGAGCATCTTTGTCACTCCAGGATCCCTGACTTGCCTGCCATGATTTATATTCATCCATCTTACCTGCCAGATACTACTCTCACGTCCCAGACCTCTTGCTTCTCTGGCCCCTCTTCTTTCAGAGCCTCCAGGGGCTGAATCCCTCATTGGATGTTGTCTTCCTGTCTCAGGCTTGCTCTGGTCATTCCTTGGTGGCTCCATTCCACAGCCCTCCCCATTTTTCCTGGCATCCTTCCCTCCTACATCCAGGAGTCACTCTATTATCTGGAGTTACGTATGTTTTAGTTGGGGAGAGAGGGGATATAGGAAGCACAGAGGACCAATTGGAGGAGAGCTCTGACTCAGGAGGCATTGACTAGTCTCCTTCTACCCAGGATCCCAAGCCCATGTAAGAGGACAGGGAAAGGAAGGAGAAGAAGAGGAGTGGGAGGGAAGGGATGGGTTTTCCTCTTCAGACCATCTTCCTTTTCAATCCTGGCCCTACCCTCCCTGCTTCCTGCCTTTCCCCTGAGGTCAGGACAGGATCACCCCCTGTAAGTCTCTGTAGACTTGCTTCCTGCCTGTGGAAACCCCTTTCCCCTTCTGGGATGATTCTCCCTCTCCAGTTCAGTCTCCAGGGTACCAAAGCCTGGCCCAAGCAAGTACTGGGTCAAATGTAGATGCCAAAATTTGAGAAAAAATTAAAAGGTTTATTTATGAGGGTCCCAAATAGTGGTCACCCAGACTATGGACACCAAGACAAGCAGCCTGGGACTAAGATGATGGAGTGGGTAAAATGGGCTTTTCTATGCAGAGGTAAGAAAGAGGAGGGACTCTGCCAGGAGCTCTAGGACTTTCTCTTGGTTTTCAAAGAGACTTAGAATTAAAGTCTCCCCCAGTTAGCTGTGACCATGGTTAGTAAGAGCTTTAGCTGCTGCTTCATTGGTGGCCCCATAAAAGGTGCGGGCAGTGGTCTCTGAGGTAAAGGCCAGGGAACAGATGGAGGAACTTGACAAAATGGAATCACTTTGGATACTTTGCTACCTCCAGAGGGAGCCTGGAGCCCGAGGGAATGTGTCCTGGAAGCCTCAGGCCTCTTCCTCAGGTGAGTGAAGTCCATCCATAATCTGAGCACCATCAGCAGTCACAAGCACTTCCACAGACACAGAAGATGGTATGTGAAGTTGGCAGTGCTTTGTGTATGGAATTAGGTGTGATATAGATGGAAAGGGGGAATGTGAGGGGAAGAAGGAGGCAGCTCGTTGGTACAGTAGACAGGGCACCAGCCCTGAAGTCAGGAGGACCTGAGTTCAAATCTGGCCTCAGACATTTAATACTTGCTACCTATGTCATTAATCCCAGCTGCCTCAACCAAAGGAAAAAAAAAGATATGTGGGGACTAAAGATTGCTTGCAGTCTTATGTCTCAACTGCTTTTCAATGGCGTTCTGACAGTCTGGTGAGACGGGAGTTTGGTCTTAGTCTCTTCTGGCTAACTTGTTTTCCCTTTGCCTTCCATTTATTTTCTTCTCCTTTTTAAGTCTCCTGAATTTGCCACAGTATTTGTCCTTGCCTCGTGGCTGCCCTTTGGCCCACACAAATTTGTAGAAAGTTTGTTGTGTGGACAAGGTCTAATGAACTCCTGGATTCTTTCTTCCATTGCTTCATCACCATGTCTACCCTTGCTCTTCCTTTTCTAAGAGTCAGCTTGGGTTTATGCCCAAACAAAGAGATAGGGCTTGGAGACAGGAGTCCCTCTTCTGCATTTCTGCCTCAGTGTCCCACGTAACAATAGTGCTTATCATGGGGAGGGTCTGTTTTGCTCCTTATTTTGCTCATTCTGGCCCATTTCTCCATTTCAAACTTGAAGACAGAGCTGAACTCTGCAGCATTCCTGGAGGGAAGGTCTGGGCTGGTCTCGTTACTGCTTTTGGAGTACTGAGTGTTGTTTTATTACAGCCTCTCCCCCATGGGCAGTTCTCTTCACTCCCTCTCTTAAATAACTTATTCAATAATATTTACTCACCAGAGTAGTAATGACTCAAATCCAGAACTAGATTCCTAGCCTTAAATTCATCCGTTACTATCCTTAACTTGATTCTTCCTGATTCAGTCTTACTTTCTTCATCAAATGTCAGGGTAAAAGGAATAGCCAATTGTGTTGCTGCACAGGTACCCACTGAGATCCCGGGAAAAGCAGGTTTGAGAGTGTTGCCTCTATATACCATCCAAGGTTTGCTTGGGGTACGCTCATCCCTGAGTAATTGCCAGAGCTACCCTCAGGTATATTCCTGACTTGGGTACTTGCCCCTACAGTCCCCAGATTTTGCAATCTTTCACCCTGCTGTGAGGGCCAAGTTGATTGATCTCCAGAGCTGAGGAATACCTAGGCGTGGTATTTTGGTAGCAGGAAGAATTTACTCTCATGTTTTTCCATACCTAAAGAGAATGGCAGTATATGGGCAAGGGGCAGCCGACAGCAAAAACATAGAAAGTGCTTTTTGTTCAGAGTCTGTACAGAGCATTTTACCAATTCTACCCAGGTATTGGTGTCTATTACTTTCGTTAAATCCTTAACTTGTTTCCAAATCTTTCTGTTACTGACATTATTCAATCTGTACCTATTACCGACATTATTCAAAATTGGACAGTTCTATAAAACCTCTTTTCCTCTATTAGGACCCAAATACTTATTGCCTAATATTGTCCCTCATTCTTGGGAGGGGTGCTTATACCTTCCCTGAAGATTCTATGCATAGCTCATCAGGCATCATCTCTCTTAATAGAGACAACTAAGAGCAACTCTCAGAAAGGAGGAATCCCATCAGAATAACAGAGGTATATGCACAAAATCCTTCCTTAACGGAGCTCATTAACCTGGCAAAGGCGAGATTAAGCTAGACGTCTACATGAGTCATATGTGCAAAGCCCCTCTGCCAGTGTTTTTTTTTTTCCCCCTAGGCAAGTGGTGCTCTCTTCTTTTGTATAATATGATGGTTTTCTCTGGGAGCAGCTTTCTTGGGGAGGTTTCTGGAGGCAGCTTTAGTTTAATAAGTAATAATCACCTCAAACACAGCCAGGGATTAAAGTACAGTCTTTTATTGTCTCTTCCAGAATAGCCCGGTTAGTTTTCTTAGAGGCCTCTCTGCTTGGTTCCAAGAGCTCTTTGCAGCTTCTGCCTCTAGCTCAACTCCGACTCCTGGCTTCTCAATCTCCCCACTGACTTATGGCTCTCAATATCTCCAACTGCCCTCACTGAGACTGAGAGCTTCTTATATATGATCTCTCAAAGGTGTGAACCCAAAGGTTGACTCCTCCTCTGAGAGAGGGGGATTGTGGGAGGTGTGAACTTGGATATCTCCCGACTTGTGAACTCCAATGTGTGAGCCAGTGTGTAAACTTTCTTAAATGTGTGAGCTCTAATATGTGAATTCTCCCAAAGGTGTGAACTCCAAAGGTGTAAACCCAAGCACATAAGCACTGTTTTTGTCAACTCCATTGAGTTAACACTAGGATTCTAACAAAAACCCTTCTTGCAGGATCTGTGTAGGATGGTATGGGATAGGCCAGTATAGATTGATCAGCAGCTTTTCATATAAAAATTATTCAAAAGAAACCCTGTTTGCCGCAGGACACATTATACAAGCAAATGTTATTCCTACATTAGTAACAAACTTAAATAAAATTGACTTTCCTTTGATGTAACAAAATAATCTATAAATTCCTCCCTCCAAGAAAACTTGAATACACTAAAATCCTCTTATCTAAACCATACTAAAGATGTTTCCATTTTATTTTTATTAATCAATAGATTAAGTTAGATCCCATAAACAGTTGAGTCAATTATTTGAAACCTTTGAGGATCTTATTTCATACAGACACATCCACCTAACAGATAGATGACTAGGCCAAATATTTATTTATCTCATAATAAGATATAATGATTACATATTTTCAGATCAAAAACAAGATATTACATACTTGAACTGTGCTTATGGCTTCCATTGGCCACTTACTCTGATCATAGAAATTTGATATAACAGAAGAAAGCAGGGGCCTGACTATAATAGCTAACTATCCCACCTTACGGACTGCTCAGGAACCTGTTTGAGTAACTTCACGTTATTTCTCTCAGATGGCAGGTTACTAACTTCATTCAGATAATCCTTGCCAAAGTCAAAACTCAAAACAGTATCAGTAATGATCCCAAGAGATTTCATCTCAATAGCAAGTTTCACTAACCAGAGTTTTTACATCCTAAACTCTCTATCCCATGTGCCTTAACAGCACAGCCAAAATCAGATGCAGGTTTGTAGACTGAAATCGTGCTCTAGAAACTTCAAGAAAATTATAGATCACATTTGCTATCATACTCCTTAACAATGAGTCCCTGAGGCACTTCATAAATACTAGATAATTTACAATTTTCAGAGAATTTGCAGTGAGCCAGAAATCTAACAAACTTCCTGGAATTTCCTTGCATTGCTCAGCAGTAGTATTTGATATAGCGTCCCAAATGACTTTGCCTTAAAACAACCAGAGACTTGAAAAAGAAAAGTAAATATTCAGTTAATAACACCATGTAACCATAAGCTATTTCTTTAAATAACAGAAGCAAGTAAAGTTAAAGAAAGTTCATTTAACCATCAAGAGAGACAGAGAAGGTTGGGGGCGTAAGCTCCAGTGAGTGGATTTACCTCTCTTTACCACTTTTTTTTCCCGGCAAAAGTCAGGTTCCACTCAGGAACTTGCCCTTTCCATTATTATTAAAACCACTTTTTATGTTCACCTCTCTGTTTGTCTGTAACCTCATCCCTAAAGAAATCTACCTTTCACCAAAGACAATGACCACAGTGAATTCTTTACATGGCCAAAACCCAACTTTTGGTGTCTGTCATCATCTAGTGTCTTCATCATCTACATCATTTGGGTCCTTGAACTTCATCATCGGGTGCCTGCTCAACATCCCACTCTGCTGTCCTTTCTGTCCCCAACATCATAACCCATATCAATACTACTTACCAATTCTAGGTTTTAATATTACAATAGCCCCAAATTACTTAATTAGCCACCTCACAATTTTCTCAAGTGACAGTCAGATAGAACATAGCCTATCATAAAAATGGGCAGGAAGCTCATGGGACTTACAGCTGAGTTTCCGATTTTAACATGTACACCAACTGAAAAAAAAAAGTTATTGTAAAAATTAATATTTTAATTTGTGAGATTCTAACTGAATGTTCCATTCAAACTAGTAATTGCTTTTACAATCAATCGTTCTTGCCCCTTGTTTTTAAAACCACCTTAAAAAAAAATACTTCTAAGATTCACAATACAGATAATCTCTAAATAACTTTGGACCAAATTTCATAAATCTTATACAGATGCCCAGCAAAGCTGACAAAATTTTAAAGCATAGTTGATAATTTTCACAAATTACCCAACATACACTAATTAGGAGGTACAAGCATAGACTTCTGTAGATATGTTATCAGAGAACTTAGTTTTAATAACCATGTTTTTTACCTAAAATGAAATCAAATACAGATTTAAACTTCTAGAAGCAATATTTCACTATGAATGCATGCATATTACTAAAAATCCAACTGCATCAAGTGAAAGCAGTTCTATCATATACAACTTAAATTTAAATCACAGTAATTTAGGTCACATTTTTGGAAGAAAACTCTTCTTCCACATCAAAAACTCCATTCTCCTAAACTGCCCAAAATCTTTGAAATGGTAGTAAACTACTTGAGACCTGAGATGGAGACACAGCCCTAGGAACAAAATAGCAATAGCTCCTATTAGCCCCCTAAATTGTGCACTCCTCCCTATGTGAATTGCTATATTGGGAAGGGGGAAAATTTAAAGTGTAAAATGGATTTCCCTAGATTTCTCTAAGCCATGTAGAAATCAACCACACCCCTTTACGGAATCCAGAGTCCCCTGAGAATTTTGGGATTCTGAGAGAATAGGGAATGTAGAGACCCATCTAGAGAGAAACAGAAGGTGACTCCTGAGTATGGGATTTTGGGGAAACCTATTGTTCTTCCATTAAAGGAATATGCCTTAATATGGCTTTGACTGGCAGCTTACAAACATAAAGGAGTTCAGTAAACTAATTAGATTTGCATCACAATGATAATAAAGTTTGTCTCTTGATTGAATATCGGTTCAAGCCTGCAAATTCTTATTAGTCCCCTCGTGACACTGATCTGTGACCCCAACCTTTTGGGGTCTCCTGAAACTGCACACCATGGCTGCTACCTTCCTTTGGGTCAGCCCTCCATGGCATTCTGCCTTGTAGTGCCTTTCCCCTTCCCTCACGCCATATGGTATCTCCCCTAACTCCACTGTGCTTCTCATCCGCACTTCTCCTCCTTACAGCTAAGTAACTCTTTTAGGTGCTAAGGCCCTTTCAGGATTTAGCCTGGCAGTTAAGAGAATGCCCCAGCTTCATGGTGTTGAGGTTCAGAAGGGGACCCCCAAAGTTCAGGGGTTACAGTATCAGGTAGGTCTGAGGGCTGGTATTCATTATTGTCTCAGGACCTTGGTTATTACTGACCAACAGATTATCTATATATCAGTCAATAATGTGTATAGGACTGTTCTAAGGCTAGAAGACTTTGAAATCTTTGACAGATTGTCAAAACGATCGCACTCTAAGGTTAGAGAGTCTCAGAATCCCTAATGTATATTTCCTAAAGTCTAAGGAAGAAATATTATTCTATTCCTAGGTCAGAAGACCTTTTGCAATCATTGACAGACAGATTGTCAGAACAATAGCACTCTAAAGTCAGGGGAACCTTGGGATCACTGATTCTAAAGCCAGAAAACTTCCAAATTCTTGATGGATTGTTAGAACAACAGCATTTGAAGGTCACAGAACCTTGAAATTATTGCTATATTTTCCTTAAGAAATTTAGGATTCTGTGCAAGGAGAACTGTTTGGTTCTGCAAATATGTATTATATCTAGGATATACTGCAACATATTTAATATATATAGGACTGCTTGCCATCTTGGGGAGAGGAGGGTAGAGGGAGGGAGGGGAAAAAACGAAACATAAGCGAGTGCAAGGGATAATGTTGTAAAAAAATTACCCTGGCATGGATTCTGTCAATACAAAGTTATTATTAAATAAAATAAAATTTTAAATTTTAAAAAAAAAGAAATTTAGGATTTAGGGGTTCTCCCTTTCTACTAGGTAATTAGGAGTTCCTCTCAAAAACTCTTTCATACGCTCTCCCAACTGTTTCATTTTGACCATTCTTGTGTCTATTGTATCCCTTCATTTTGCCTGTAACCTATTCCTCTAAATAAATCTATCTTTTGTCAAAGAGTGTGGCCAGTGTGAATTCTTCACATGACCGAACCCCAACTTTGGATGCCTGCCATCATTTGCTGACAAACCCTACACCATAGATCACATCAACAGAAAAGGAAAAAAAAATGAAATGGAAAACCATCAGAATGAAAGTACATTGGTCAAATATATGATGGCCATGTAGCAGGATGGAAAATAGATAACCCTTGCCAAGAATAAGGATCCATCCTTTCCGATATTTAGTCGGTCTATGGACTTTTTAACTCAGTTTCATGATTCTTATTTTCCCAAGATGATAGCTTTCAAGGCATCTCTTTAAAACATTTATTTCTCATAAAGAATCTGGCAATATTGTTCACATGAATTGGTTTTTAATGAAGGAAGGAAGCCTCTTTTCTAGTTACTCTTGCTCTTCCCTAATAAAATATCATAATTAAGGAATATGTGCTCTAAACAAATGAAAGCAATTTCAAATAATTACAAATGTGAGCTGTTTTGCCCATAACAACATCATATCCAGAGTGACCTCAGGCCTTCAATATGAAAACAGGTAATTCTACTTGACTTCACTAGAAATTGTCTCCTACCACTTAGTACAGTCCAGATCCTGATGAATATCCTCTTCAGAATCCTCATTTTTCACCAGATAATATGTTATTCCAGCTTCTCAGAAAACAAAATACTTCTTTTCTCTAATTCTGTTCTCTTTTAAATGATCACATAAAACTTTTTTTTTCTCTCAGAGTATATTGTACTTACCAGCTTCTCACAACTCTTAGCATAATTTTTGTTAGAACATTAGAATTTTCATTAGAATCAGTTCTGCTGAGGAAGAAATTTCCCATCACCCTCTAGTTCTCCCCAGATCCATCTACCTCCCAGATAAAGCACAAACTTTCTTCCTGATTCCACAAGGAGATGCATTCCCCAATGAAGCATTTCTCAAGTTTTTTCATAAATGCTTTTCTCAAAATTCAAGAAGACTCTTACAGACCATGGTTCCAAAAGCTGACACACTCAAAAATGGTGTGACCTTTAAGCAAATCTCTTCTCTGTGCTTCACTTTCCTTCTGGAAATTGAAGAGGGTTGGATTCCTGAATCTGAAGGGACTTCCAGTTCTACATCTCATGATTTTTATTGGTTTAGGAGATGGTGATGTTCAAAGATGTGGCTGTGGACTTTACCCAGGAAGAGTGGGGCCTCTTAGATGATCCTCAGAAGGAGTTGTACAAGGAGGTCATGTTGGAGAATGCCTGGAACCTGCTCTCTCTGGGTAAGGACATTTCCCTGGGTAACTCTGAATCTGTAATCAAAGGGAGTATGTTTGGATTCAGGGTTTGGGAGGGTAGGGGGTATCAGAATGGGGAAAGTGCTGGTCTCCTGCGTCCAAGAGACAGGATCTTGTATTGTTTTGCACTGTATGATAGGAAATTGAGGGTGTCTTTTGTTACTCCTGAAGCTGTCTCTTACCAATTTTAGGCAGCTTCAAGTCAAAGATCAAATCAGGATAGAAGGATCTCAGACATGGAAGTAATCTCAGAGGTTATTTTGTTTCACCTCTACTTAGACACAAATTAATTTCCAAAGCTCTGAAAATTGCTCAAGCAGGTTTTTGTAATGTTCTCTCTAAAATGCAATGTTCTCTGCTGAGGTTTTCTTGGGGTCTCTGGGAGCAGCCTTCATTTCAGTTCAGGAATCCCCACAAGTACAGCCAGGGGTTAAAGTCCAAATCCTTTATTGTCTCTTTTAAAGTCTTGTCTCCTTTTCTCGGGCCCAGGTAGCTTTCTTTGAGGCCTCTTTCTCTCCTTGGTTCCGTGGGCTTGAGTTCCTGCCTTCCTTCTCTGCCCTCGGAATCTCTCCAAATCCACAGATTTGTGCTTCAGCCTCCAGCCCCCACAAAGGTGCACAATGGAATGAATCTGATTCAGCCTCCGAGAACTTCTAGTGTCCTTCTGGCTCTGAGAGCTTCTTGCTTATATACCCCACACTGAGTATATACCAATCATTACATCGCTAGGAAACCATTATTTGTTGTAGGATTAAATCAATGCTAAACTAGATTTAACCACTGTCTCCTCAATTCCACTTAGTACCTTGTTTCAAGTTCTGGCCCATAACATCTCCTTTTAGGATTAAATCAATCATACTGAACCATGCTGAATTAGATAACTATTGTCTCTATCAATTCCACTGACTTAGTGCCTTGTAAGAATCCTTTGTTTCAAGTTCAGAATTGGCCCATAATAGGTTTTTCTTACAACCATTCCTCTTTGGGATGGTTCTTCATTTGGAATATTCTTCCTTGTAATGAGCATCAATTTGTATCCCAAAATCCCAGTACAGGAAGTGTGTCCTTGATCTGCCTTCCCATTGTCCTCAAATTCCATCATAAAGGAATGGAAGGGAATAAGCATTTCTTTTCAACTACTACTGCCAATCAGTAATTGTGCCATTTACTTTGTGCCATCAGCTTTCTTTACAATATATTCCCAACAATATTATATAAGAACAACTTCCAGCAAATGAGCTATTTTGACTATTCTAAGTATCCAAATATAGATAGAGAAGGAAATAAAGATTCTTTTTCCATCCCAGTTAAAGAAATAATAGATATATGTATAACAGAATATTACACATGTATACACATGTATATGTTTATATGTATGCATGTGAGTATTTCTGTGTGTGTGTATATATGTGTGTATGTATGGATACACCTATGTCTGTATATGTGTGGATATATGTATTTGTGTATATGTATATGTGTGGATATATGTATGCATGTAATCGTAGCCATTACTAGCATGAGAAAGACAAAGTAAAAGGAAAAAATCTACTTAATATTTGTCTATTTGGAAGGAATAGCAGGTTGTACCTTGTAGATTTGCAGTTTCATGTTCAATCATCTTTTTCATGGTACTATGTTGTAGAAATGCTTGTTTATAAATTAAAGACAAAACAGAATATGCCAATTTAATGTAATATTAACCTTCCAAGTTAGGTGATACTGTTATCCCCACTTAAGAGGTGAGGAAACTAAGGCAAACAAAGTATTAATTGATTTACCGAAGGGTATACAGTTAGTAATTGTCCGAGGCTTAATTTAAACTCAGGTATACAATGTCTATTTGTACTGTACTACCAGCTCCCTTAAATTTTTAGATAATTTCTAGATAATGCATAATGGAAACTACAGGATTTGTCTGTCTTTCTATGAAGAAAGGTGGCAAGACTAAGGTCCCTACTGATCAGGCTCAAGGCTTTTCAGGCCCAATAATTCTTCTTACCCAGCTTAAAAGTTTCTGCCAGAATGGAGCTTAAAAGGAGAAGAGGTGGGGAAAGAGCATTTGGCTCTTTCTAAGAACAAGTTGTACAACAGCAGAATGGGGCACATCCTATTTGGAGTTCCTTGTTTGACAAGCACTAATGGATAAGAATAGACTGATATGTGTGAACCTAAAGGGATGAATCTCAAAATGGAGGTAGCTCTGGATCTTCACTCTTTCCCTCAGGAGAACTAAATGACAAAATTCTCTCCATCTTCTTCCCTAACTGATTTCCTTCTCCAGGACTTCTAGTCCCCAGAGAATATGTGATCTCTTACTTTAATCAAAGAAAATCACAATGGTTGCTGGACCAAGAAGGCCTGAGGAGCTGCTCTCCAGGTGAGTGGGTACCAACAGGAATATGAAAGTTCTAGTTTCTGGAAACTTCATGGAGTTACCCTTAAGTCAATGCTACGTTTTAGCCATGGAATTCTTTTTCAGATATTCTTTGGCAATGGTGTCTTGAGCTGGTCATTGGATCTTGGGTTCTGAGATGGGATTAAAATGCAGGTCTTCCTGATTCAAGGCCCTATCCACATTATCTCCACTATACCTCCAGCTCTATTCTGTTCTGAAACAGATAACATGAAAATGGTCACACATGTATGAGGTGAAAAAGAGAAAGACAAACACCCGTGAGAGATGGAATTTGATTTTTTTTAAAAACTCTAGCCAGTCAAAATTGTTTGCAAATTACTATTAAAAAGAGTTATATTTTCATTGGCTCATGACAAGTGCTTCTTCAGATATTATTTTGTTTTTTCTATCACTGGTAAAGTGGCTACACTATCACTGAACTCCTACTTAAGGACCAATCCATGTTGCCAACCAATTCCTTTAAGAAACTGCCAGATAGAAGAAGAGGAACATAACCACAGGATAAGTTCAAATTAAAAAGCAACCTCAGTATTTCAATGAATGACACTTGTAGGTCTGTTTTTGTAGAAAGGTTGTATTTTTCCATGATGATTTCATGATGGTCTCTACTGTGTAATCCTAGTGACCATGGTTTGCAAATAGCCTGCCAGCACTGCTGCAAGAACGGAGATCCAAATAATACCTTTACCTGATGACTACAGGTTTGATGAGATGGGATTACCAGGTAACCCAAGAAGGAAAGACTTATTCTGCTGCAATGAGAGACAGACACTGAGGGTCTTCTCATGCTTATGGCTATTTGTACAGGAATGTTCAACCTTCCTGGACTTTTAGAATTTGATGTCAAGTTGAGAAACTGAAAAAACAGTCACAGTTTAATGAAATCATGGCATAATCCCCAAAAGCAGTATATTCCTAATCATAATATTTTGAAATCACAGAGAAAATTAGTTTTTAAGGTACATATATGAACAGAGTTGTAGTCCTAGAGAACAATTTATCATTTAAAACACAAACAAATTTTGGGGTCAGAACCCTTGATTCACTGTCTCAATTAAAGAGGTACAACAACATGCTCTACTCTTTAATGCCACAGGATGATTAACTCAAATTTCTGCATGAGGTCATATTTTTAGACATAGATAATTTCACAAATTTTTAAAAATTGTGTTTGTTAAAAGATATGCATAGGGATATGATGATTTTTTTTTAAAGAAATAAGTAATGGCTATCTTTAAAAAAAGTAAAGGATCAGAACAAAATCACTTATGCATCAGCTAAAATACAAAAAAAAAGAAACACCAAAAAATGAGTATTAGTATTCTGAATGTTATCTCACATAATGTAGAAAAAATAAATAAATAAAATTGAAAGTGATCACCAGAAAGTGCGCATTTAGGGTTAGGGTTAGGGTTAGGGTTAGTACAGACAATGAAAGGAAAGGTGAAAATTGAAAGTGGAGAAAATTTATCAAATGCTGTAGTCAGAGCTTTACCATTCGCCAAATGTGAATTCCAGTCTCAGCTGCTGGGATTTGGTTCAACTCACTCAAACATTTCGAGCTCTTGGCCTGAGTTGTGCACATAGCGAGAATGCACTTTCCCTATTGTCACAGGTTTACTGTAACGATCTAATGTATTTATGCAGGAAGCTCATTAGAAATTAAATCATACTCAGAATGTGAGCTCGTATTATTTTTAAGTGACTGATTATGAACATGTAATGGCTAGCTGGGGAAATAGAAAAAAACTGATTTTTTATTCTTCTGATAGAGCAAACAGGATATAAATGTGTGTGTGTGGAAGTGTTGTGTCTGTATGTGTTTTATTATTGTCTTTTTTTTTTTTTTTCAGAAAGAGAAATAAGATTTGAAATGAAGGAAAGTACTCCAGAGCTAACTCTTTCTGTAGTAGAAACTCACAAGCAAAGCATAATCAGTGATAGTCCTGGTAACTTCACTTGGAAAGATATCTGTGATATACTTGAGAAAATCCACAGTAGAGAGAAACCTTATGAGCAGAATAAAAATGGAAAAGTTTTCAAAAAAAGGTGGGCTCTTAATGGATATAAAAGAATCTACATACCTCTTGAATATAACCAATATGGAAAGACTTTCAAATATAAAAATAGTTTTCCTCTTCATCAGAAAATCCACACTGGAAAGAAACGTTATGAATGTAATCAATGTGGAAAGATGTTTAGTCATAAAGGAACTCTTACTGTACATCAAAGAATCCACACTGGAGAGAAACCTTATGAATGTAGCCAGTGTGGAAAAGCTTTTACTAAAAAAGCATATCTTACTGTACATCAGAGAAACCACACTGGAGAGAAACCTTATGAATGTAAACAGTGTGGGAAGATTTTTAGTCGTAAAGGAACTCTTACTGTACATCAGAGAATCCACACAGGAGAGAAACCTTATGAATGTAACCAGTGTGGAAAGGCTTTTATAGAAAGTGGAACTCTTAATAGACATCAGAGAATCCATACAGGAGAGAAACCTTATAAATGTAATCAATGTGGAAAGGCTTTTACAAAAAAGGAATCTCTTACTGCACATGCGAGAATCCACACTGGAGAAAAGCCTTATGATTGTAACCAGTGTGGAAAAGCTTTTACAGAAAGGAAATCTCTTACTGGACATCAGAGAATCCACACTGGAGAGAAACCTTATGAATGTAACCAATGTGGAAAGTCTTTCACAAAAAAGGAATCTCTTATTATACATAAGAGAAACCACACTGGAGAAAAACCTTATAAGTGTAACCAATGTGGAAAGGCTTTTACAGAAAGTGGCACTCTTACTGTACACCAGAGAATCCACACTGGAGAGAAACCTTATGAATGTAACCAATGCGGAAAGGCATTTAGTCATAAAGGAACTCTTACTGTACATCAAAGAAACCATACTGGAGAGAAACCTTATGAGTGTAATCAATGTGGAAAGGCTTTTACAGAAAGTGGAGGTCTTAACAGACATCAGAGAATCCATACAGGAGAGAAACCTTATAAATGTAACCAATGTGGAAAGACTTTTACAAAAAAGGAAGCTCTTACTGGACATCAGAGAATCCACACTGGAGAGAAACCTTATGAATGTACCCAATGTGGAAAAGCTTTTACACAAAGTGGAGCTCTTAACAGACATCAGAGAATCCATACAGGAGAGAAACCTTATAAATGTAACCAATGTGGAAAGACTTTTACAAAAAGGGAAGCTCTTACTGGACATCAGAGAATCCACACTGGAGAGAAACCTTATGAGTGTAACCAATGTGGAAAGACTTTTAGTCATAAAGGAACTCTTACTATCCATCAGAGAATCCACACTGGAGAAAAACCTTATAAATGTAACCATTGTGGAAAAGGTTTTACAAAAAAGGCAGCTCTTACTGTACATCAGAGAAACCACACTGGAGAGAAACCTTATGAATGTAACCAATGTGGAAAGGCTTTTACAGAAAGTGGAATTCTTAATAGACATCAAAGAATTCATACAGGAGAGAAACCTTATAAATGTAACCAATGTGGAAAGACTTGTACAAAAAAGGACTCTCTTACTGAACACCAGAGAATTCATATTGGAGAGAAACCTTATGAATGTAACCAATGTGGAAAGGCTTTTACAAAAAAGGATGCTTTTACTAAACATCAGAGAATCCACACTGGAGAGAAACCTTATGAGTGTAACCAGTGTGGAAAGATTTTTAGGCAAAAGGGAGCTCTTACTGGACATGAGAGAATCCACACTGGAGCGAAACCTTATGAATGTAACCATTGTGGAAAGGCTTTTCGTTATAAAAGATCTCTTACTAGACATCAGAGAAACCTCAAAGGAGAAAAACCTTATAAATGTAACCAATATGGAAAGGCTTTTAATATAAAAAATAGGATTGGTTTTTGTCAGATCTATGAAGAAAGGTAAAAGCATTAAAATAAGGAGGAAATGACTTAGATAGAGAGCACTGGGACAAGACGTACTAGTGCTGATGCTTTCCATATTTAGCCTTTTTTAGCTAAAATGCTATATGGAGGGTGAGGAAGAAAAAAGAAAAGATGACTAGGGATAGCAGACAACTTCTTAGGCATATTGGATCCTTCTTTTCCACCTAGTCATCTCCTTGCAAGGCAGCAAGGTATAATGGAAAGATCCCTACATTTGGACTCAGAAGACATGGGTTGAAATTCTAGTACTGCTGTGGTCTTGAGAAAATAATTTAACTTAAATGGGTCTCAGTGCATTTAAGTTAGATTAGGGTTTCTTCTTGTTCTAAATCCTTTGATCCTCTGGATCTGAGAAACCAAAAAGCATTTTAAAAATGAAGTCTACCATTCTTTGGAATTGTCTTGGATCATTGTGTTGATCAGAGTAGCTAAGTTTTTTACATTAGTCATCTTTATAATTGCTGTTACTATGTACACTGTTCTCCTGGTTCTGTTCACTTTGTGGCAGTTCATGTGTGTTTTCCCAGGTTTTTCTGAAGCCATTCTGTTCATCATTTCTTATAGCAAAATAATATTCTTTCATGATCATATATCTAATTAAAACTTTTACAGAAAAAAAAAATGAACCCTACCCCACAATGGCATTTATTCCTGGGTCGGCAGCTTCATATTCACAAGTCAGATGGCTTCATTAAGCCTTTAGGGTATGATTGGCAACATTTGGAGAGGCAAGAAAATATGGGAAAGATCTTTGTGGATTTGGGAAACTTGTTCATTCCTAAATGAACAGCTCTACGCAGTGAGTGAAATAGATTTCTTGCCATATTTATTCAGGCAGAAAATATGTTTTATTAAGATGCTAAAGAATTTAGGATTAGATTTCAATTCTGAGGTTTCAGCTTATAGCTATCAATTTGACAGTATTGACCCCAAAAACTGTAAATAGCGTTGGATGGAGAATTAGAGGAACAGTAATACAATGTATATATCTATGAATTGGTCCAATTGTTCTGAAAAGTCACTAAGTATTAGGATTTACCAATTTTTCTTGTGTAGCAAGACAACTATATAAATACGTATACATATATTGTATTTAACAAATACTTTAATATATTTAACATGTATGGGACTACCTGCTATCTAGGGGAGGGAGGTGGAAGGAAGGAGGGGAAAAGTTGGAACAGAAGTTTTTTCCAGGGTCAATGCTGAAAAATTACCCATGCATATATTTTATCAATAAAAAGCTATTTAAAAAAAAAAAGTATTAGGATTTATTCAAAGGTGATCAAATGTCCATATTTTGTGACTACTCTGAGTCATCAGAGATGAGATCCTACTTCCAAGTATAATCTCTAAGGAAGTGAGGGGAAAAAATGTTTTAGCTACAATAAAATATTCATTGAAGTGGATTTGTTTTGTTTTGTTTGTTTTGTTTTTCTTGTAGCACAAAAATATATAGATTATATAATTATTGTATTATATATTACATAATAATTATAGATGCATGTCTGTCCATGCATTCTGTGTGACTATGGCCAATGTCTCACCTAAGTTCACCACAGAGTATCCATCCAATATTATGGTGTCACCACAGAGAGCAAGGGAAGGAAACAAAAATTAAGAAAGAAAGAGAGATTGAGAGAAACAGTGACAAAGCCAGAGAGTGAAAATAGTGTAAGAAAGAAGTAGAGAGGTAGCAAGACAGAAATAGAGAGAAATTTTCACTTTTTCATATGTGAATTAATTAAATGTCGGTTTTGGAAATTTAATTTAGCTGCTTTTAGTGGTTGCTATCATGGAGAGATACATGGAGAGAGACATTCATGCATTTTTTTTTTATATATTTACCACAATCCACAGTCACTTGTCTTCAACCAGAAGGAAGAAATCTATGATTTTATTTTTCTTTGCTTGTTTTTTTTTAAGATTGAGTTTTGGCATGCCAGTGACAAGCCAAGAAAACCATATCAAAAATTCCATACACCAATGACACCCAAGAAAAACACATCAACCATATGACACTCTCAGAAACCCATGTCCAAAATGCAACATGCAAATGGCATGCCAAGAAAAGCAAATCAAAAATTCAACATGCTAAATGCAAGCACTCCCATAAAATCTCTACAAAACTTTCATTTGGAGGTGATCTCTTCTGCCTTTGAATTGAAAAACAACTTTTCTTATTTCTCCTTCGTGATCTCTCTTGGATTCTAATTATTTAAACCCATGGCTGTTGGAATCTTTACAAACTGCTAACTAATTAGAGTTGATCTGATCTTACAAGAAGATGTTTTGGGCCAGAACCTGAAACAAGGTACTAAGTAGAACTAATTAATACAAGGCTTGTGTTCACACCTTTACTCATTGGAGTTCACAAGTATGGGAGTTTCACAAAGTAAACTTTGTAACTTTGTGAATTCACACCTCCCTTAAAGCTCTTAGGGCCAGAGAGCACTATGGGAGAAAACCCATAATCCCTCTCTCTTGTATCCCACAATTCCTCCCTCTTGTATAAAAGAAACAGACAGAGGCTCTCGGAGAGATTTCAGTGGAATTACGCCAGAAGCCTTCTCTCCGAGGCAAGAAAGAATATTTTCCACTTGGCTGGCTGGTGGTGGAAGAGAGTTCAGCTGGATTGGAGAGGAGCACTTGGGTGGAGAGCCGGAAGCCCTCTCTCGGAGGCAAGGCAGATTCAACTTGGAGCTGGATTGAAGGCTGAAGAAAGCAGAGGCAGAAGCAAAGGACAAAACTGCAAGAGATCTTGGAACCAAGCAGAGAGATAGACCTCTAAGCTAACCGGGCTATATTGGAGATAATAAAAGATCTGAACATTTATCACCTGGCTGCATTTGGGGTAATTATTGACCCAAACTGATACTAAAGCTACCTCCAAGAAAACCTCCCCAAGAAACCTGCACCTCTCCCCCAGAGAGGACTATTCTACTTATTTTAAAAGAAGAAAAAGAAACACCACACATGGCATCACATCTAGTAACTTGCAGGTTTCAGGAATGCTCTATCCATTTCTCGGACTTTTTTATATCCATCTTTCCATCTCCTTCTCATTATATTACACAATGTTCTCATAGTAGCACTTCCATGATTTTCTGTGAATCAGTTGAACAACCAATGATTTAGGGTTAGATTAAAGAAAGATGCGTGGTAAAAATAAAGAAAAAGAGAGGGTCTAAAAGAAAGAGCCAAAAGGACAGATTAATAGAGAAAGTGAGAGAATGCCAGAGAAAGCAAGCCACAGTGAGACGGAGACAGAAGCACGGAGTAGTGGGAAGTCAGAGAATGAGGGAACGAGAAAGAAAAAAAAGAACAATTCAGAGAGACAGAAAAACAGACAGATGGAAACAAAGACAGAGCCAGGGAAGGCAAGCCAGAAGAGCCAGAATGAGAGAAAAGCAGTTAAAATGCCAGAGAGAAAGAGAGCTAAACAGTGAGAGAGAGAGTGAAAAGGAAAAAGTAAAAGAGTCAGTCAGATATAAATTGAAAAAGAGAGGAATGGAGTAAAAGGGAAAGAGACAGGCTTGGAGAAAGAAACAAAATTTTAAAAATAAAAAAGGAGAGAGAAACAAATACAGAGAGTGAGAAAGAGAGAAAGAAATAGAAGATAAGATAGAGATGGAGGGGGAGAGGGAGAGAGAAAGTGCCAGGATAGCAACTGAGAGTCAGAGAATGAGCCAGAGCAAGCCAGAGAGATGAGACTGAATGTGCCAGAGGGAGAGAGGGAGACAGCCAAAGAGTGAAAGACGAGACAGATATCAATAGCAAGAGGGGAGGTCAGAGAAGAAAAGAGAAATAGTGCCAAAGCACGTATAATGTGGTCTTTAGTATAAGTATTAAATGAGTCAATTCAATAGGTGAGTGAACTAAAATGATATCTTTAAAAAGTAAATTGTTCATTTATTTGATAATTGGATTTGTGCCAATACTTGAAGATTTTGAAAAATAGAAAGAATTGGTGATAATTCAAGCTGTGAATGTTCATAAACATACATGGGAAATGAGAGCAATGGAGAGACAAAGATAGCAAGCCAGAGTGAGTCAGAGCTGGAGAGAAAGAAAGTGTCAGAGAATAAGAAAGAAAAAGAGACATTGAGAGAGAAAGAATGAGATAACGTGTAAGGAAGATAGAGAAAGAGAAAACAAAAGAGAGAAAATAAGCCAGAGA
Source organism: Antechinus flavipes (assembly GCF_016432865.1). Lineage (NCBI taxonomy): Eukaryota > Metazoa > Chordata > Mammalia > Dasyuromorphia > Dasyuridae > Antechinus > Antechinus flavipes. The sequence goes on from NC_067399.1 coordinate 1,080,783, forward strand.
GAAAAAGACAAAAAGAGGCAGAGAAAATGAGCTAGAGTAAACCAGAGTGAGAGGGAGAGAGTGAATACATCAGTGGTAGAGAGGGAAAAAGAGCCAGAGACAGAAAGAGAAAAAGAAACCAAGAGAGACAGAAACAAACAGAAAGGGGAGTCAGAGTGAGAGAGATTTAAAAAAAGATGCACTCAGAGACAAAGACAGAAACAAAGAGTCAGAGAGAGCAAGCCAGAGATAAAAAATAAAAAATAAAGAAAAGAAAAGAAAAAAGAAAGTGCCAGATAGTGAGAGAATGGATAGGAGAAAAAGAAACAGAGGGTCAAAGAAACAGAAAGAGGAGACACTGACAGAGACAGAGACGAGCCAAAGGGAACGAGGTACTGAAAAAGAGCAAGATAGAAAGAAACAGAGGCAGAATGAGAACTTTTAATTTTACTTCTTCATATGTGAATTAATTAAATGTAGAGTTTGGCAATTTAATGTAGCTTTTCTTACAGATTACTACCACTAAAGAGGGGCACTGATTCTTTTGGATATTTAACAGAATCCACAGACACCTATCTTAAATCCAAAGGGAGAAATCTGTGGTGGGGGTTGTTTGTTTGTTTGTTTTAATTTTAGTTTTGGCATCAGAATTTGTCAGAGACAACTTGTTGATATAAAAGAGAGGAAGAAAGGCAAAAAGAAATAACAAAGCCAGAGAGGCAGAAGAGAGAAAGAGAGAGAGAAAAGAAAGGAGTCCAAGAGAAAAAGACAGGCAGAAACAGAAAGAAGGAAAGCCATAGAGTAAGAGAAAGAAACAGTGAGAGTGAGGAAGGAAAAAAAAAAAAGAGAGACTGAGACACAAAACCAAGACAGGGATAGCAAGAGTGAGCCAGAGTGAGAGGAGGATAGAAACAAAGTACCAATGGGAGAAAGAGATCCAGAAAGTAGGAGAGAGAGAGTGAACAAGAAAAGAAACAGGATCAGAGAGAAAAAAGGAGAAAGGAATAGAGTCAGAAAGAGAGAGAGAGAATGGCAGAGATTATCAGAGAGTGAGAATGAAAAATATAGGAAGAAACAAAGAGAGTCAGAGAAACAAGAAAGGAACAGAAAGGGTCTGAAAAAAAGAAAGAAAGAAGCCAGCAGACAGACAGAAAGTGTGAGAGAATACCACAGGGAGCCAAATAGGGGCGGGGGAAAAGGGGAAAAATTCTCTCTTTAGAAAGAGAGAAAGAGGCAGAGGGAAATAGAGAGCAAAAGAGAGAGACAGAGACAGACAATCAAACCAACATATGAAGAAAGAGTGAGAAAGAAAAGGTAATTCCAAAGGACAGAGTGAAACAGAGATAGTTACAGATAGCAAGAGACTTAGCTAGAGGGAAAGAGTGAAGGAGAGAAAAGGTGTCAGAAAGACACAGAGAGTGAGATAGTGAAAAAGAGAGAAACAGTGAGAGAGAGAGAGGAACAGGGTCAGAGAGAAAGAATGAAAGAGACAGACAGAAAAAGAGAGCAAACAAAAATAGAGTGAAAGTGAGAAAAGGGCAGTCAGAAAAAGAGAGAAAAATAGGGAGTGAAAGACAGAGAAAGGCACAAAGAGACAGTAAGCAAAAAATAGCCTCAGAATGAATGAGAGACTGGGGAAAAAAAAGAAAGAAATGGGGAAAGAGTGAGAGACAAAGAGCAAGCCAGAGTGAAAAATAGAGTGAGAAAGAAACAGAGTTAGCAAGACAAAGAAACAGAATAAAAAAGGAGAGAGTCAGTGAAAAAAAAAGAAGCAGAGGGAGACAGAGATTTAGAAAAAGTTAAAGAGAGAAAGTAAAACCTCAGAAAGAGACATACAGAAAGACAGAAACTGTAAGAGAGGCCGAGAGGAGAGCAGAGAATAGAAGAGGAAAGGAGAGAGGGGGAATTTCATTCAGCATTGCTAATCCCATTCCATTATCTTTCTCTCTAAACCCAGGCCTTTCCTGAACTTTCTTATTTTTGTCTCGGTAATACACACAATCATATACAGGATTATCTGTAACAATATACACCATTATGCTTCTAATCACCCATATTTGAAACCTAAAGTGTCCATTTGGATATCTCACCTTTATATACCCCACATGTATAAGCAGTTGCTAAATCTTAGCATTTCTAATTCTATTTTATGTCTTTTAAAAAGATATATGTATATATATGTATGTAGAGAGAGACACCCACATACACGCCCACAATATTTTCTTGCTTCTGATCATTTTACTCTGTTATTTCACACAAGTATTTCCATGTTTTCTTTTCTGAGATCATTGAGCTCCTCATTCTTACAGCACAGTAGGATTCCTTTAGCACCATGTATCCTAACTCGTTCAGCCAATCCCCAATGAATGGGCAGCCCTGCAGCTTTCCAGTACTTTGCCACCACTACAAACACCTTAGAAGACGTCTCATGTAGAGCGGCAGAACCCTGAAAAGGTGTCCTAGAATCAAGGACAACAGGGCGCTTAGTGTGAGATAATGTTCTGTAAACATATACTAAATACAATGGTTGCACATGCTCAGTTTCTGTAGTGATGCAATCTATTGAAGTATTTAAAGGCTGGGAGAACTGGGAATGGGCCTCCAGACTTCATCTTTCACCACCCATCCTCCCGTGTCTCCTTCCTCCTTCACTCCTCCACTAAGACCAAGGCTGATCCCGAGGACCTCCAGAGAGCTAGTCCAGACATTACAGGCTCAGTCCTCTTCTCTCTGCTCACAGAGCTACTATCCTTGCACTTACAAACTCTCATTTCTTCTTGTTTTAAGAGTCATTTTTATAGCTTTCTGTGACCTTTTGTGAGCTTCTTTGGGGTTTTCTTGTCAAAGATACTGGAGTGGTTGGCCATTTCTACCTCCAGCTCATTTTACAATTGAGGAAGCTGAGGCAAACAGGGTTAAGTGACTTGCCTAGGGTCACAGCCAGTAAGTGTTTGGGGCCACGTTTGAGCTCAGAAATAGGAGTCTTCCTTCTCAAGGTCTCTCTACTATATCACCTAGCTGCCCTAGGATTCCACAAGCCTTTACTGATTGAGAAACATTCAGAAAAATGGTCTGATATTAGTGTTTTATTCACTGACCCATTGTTTAGGATCATTAAGAAGAAGGAATATTTCAAACACTAGAAACGGGGGCACAAAGCACTTTGCACAAAATGTCTTTGCAATCTGTCACAACTTTTCCCAGCAAAATTCCCCATATTGCCTCTTACACTGAGAAAGCCAGTGCTGCTGAGATAATCAGCTCTTCTCCTTTGAAAAACTCTCCCTGAAAATCTTAGATCAGGACAAGTTAATGGTTCAGAGAATTTCCAGGAACACGACTATTACTGGGAGTCAAAGAAACGGGACTGGATCCTCTTGAAGGCAGACTCTTCCCTCTCCAAGCTTGCCAAATGATATTCTGAATGCACAGACTTAACCATATTTTGCCTTTTGATTTCAGGAAAAGAACTTTGTAATTGCTCCAAAGCAATCAAAGCTGTTTTCCTCCTTCTCCCATTTCAACTCTGAAAAACACTCTGGGATCAAAACATTTGTAGTCTCTGGGGAAAAACTAGACTTCTGTGTGGCCTTCCACTTGCTTCCCAGTTTGGCCCTATCTACTTTTCTAGGTTTATCCCAGGAGACTTTATTCATACACTGACTATCCTGACCCACTTACTGGCACTCCCAACCTCCCATCTGCTTTCTCTCCACCTTTGTACACAGGCTGGCCTCCCTCCCCAGAATATGTGCTCTTTTCACTTCTACCTTTTAAAACGCCAAATCTTTGGAGTCTCTGCGGTATAAGAAGCTGGACTTTACACAACTCTCTGGCCTCTCAATCCACACAAAGAAAAACCAAGTAGATGAAGAAGGTCCATAACACAGATTTTCATATGCATTTGGAAGGAGAGCCTCCAGAATCTTTCTGAGTTGAACGATGAAGAAAGCAGGCTGGATGGCTCTGGGGAAATCACCAAGTTCTTTGCCTGACCTCAAGCTCCCCATGAAAGCAGAGATCTACTTTGTCTATACTGATGTGTGGCTCAGAATGGTGAATCCCCATTTTTACAAATTTAATTTAAATTAATAAATTTAAATTTAATAATATATAATAGTAATAAATATTTTAATTTAATTATTTATTGCATTTATATTATATATTAAATATAATTATTAAATAACTATAATAACTATTATGTTAAATAATAAATTAATTTAATAAAAAGCAGGCGACATCTTTAGGAGCAAAGTCAAAGTTTACCGTACATTCTCATAAGAAGCAGGTGTTCTTCCCCTTAAGCAAGCAATCAACAGGAGGCACCTTTTGGGACAGGTTTTACATTTTAAATAGTCCCTAATGCAAACACCCCTCCCACCCCTGACCTGTATCCTCATTGGCTGAGGGTCTTACATTCTAGACATGGGAATTACCCAGGAAATTGAACTTGGCCAATAAGCACATAGCTGCCCATATATGATAGAAGTAGGGAGACAATGATGTCATGGGAGGATAGCAGGAAGGGACCTTAGGGATGCCCTTGAGTCAATGCTCAAGGACCTTCAGGCCTACTCCAACCCTGAAGTACATGAAGCCTTACTCGATTTTCACAAGTGTCTTGAGAGATCTCACCTCATCTCGTTCAGCTGATATTTTCTGAGAGTTATTTATATGGAAGTAACCCTTGGAACACCACTGCCTCTGAAGAGCTAAAGCGGAGAATCCCCTGACTGGTAATGGAAAGGTGTGTGATGGGGAAGGGGAGAGGAACAAGTATTTATGAGGCGCTCCCCCCAGGTGAACGAGATGAGGTGAGATCTTTCAAGACACTTGTGAAAATCGAGTAAGGCTTCATCTGTTTCAGAGTTTGATTAGGCCTGAAGGACTTTAAGCATTGAGTGAAGGGCATCCCTAAGTCCCCTTCCTGCTATCCTCCTACGACATCAGTGTCTCCCTATTTCAGTGAAATATGGGCAACTATGTACTTATGGGTCAAATTCAATTTCCTGGGTAGTTCCCATGTCTAGAATATAATATTCTCAGCCAATAAGGAGAGGGTCAGTGGTGGGAGGGGGTATTTGCATTAGGGATTTAAAATATTGACCCTGCCCCCTACAGTGCTTCCTCCCTTTGATCGTCAGCTCGCTGGGTGGGATGCCTTCTTTGCTTTGCTTCTAGAGCTCTCTCCAGCTTTTTTTTTTATTAAAATGGTGATCCCTCACATTTCTGAACCACACACAGGCAAGCACTGTGCTGTGTTTTACTATCTCAGTGATTCTCAGAACCTCCCTATGAGGTGGCCATCCATTTTACATTTCAGAAAATCAAGGCAGAGAGAGAATAAATGATTTGCTCTGGGTCACAGAGCTAGCAAATACCTGAGGGCAGATCCACACCTGGGCCTCTCCCCCTGCAGGCTAGAACAGATAACTAGCAAGGAACTCTGAGGGTTATGGGGCAATGGTGGTCACCAATAAATTGTATGCAAAAGGAAAACGGGTGAAGAAGAGGGAAGGATGGGAGGGGATGATGTCAGAATCCTCCAGGGGGGATTTCTCATGATGTGGGACAGAAGGAGCCAACTCTTGCCTGCCCCCAAAATGTAACTGGGAAATATTGAACAAAATAAACCAAACTAGAATACAAACATAGCTAATGTTGAAGAGAGGACCCTGGAACTCTGGAAATCCTTGAAGAAGAAAATCTTCTTCAATTCTGCCTCAATAAGAGACTCTGCCCCAAGTCCTTTTTTTCTCTTAAATGAATTTAAGTTTTAACTGCTTGAGGGGGGAATGAAGCAGGTTGTGGTCTCTTTAAGAAACTGATTTGTCATTCCTTTCTGATTCCCAACCCCTCCTGTTGAGGCATTTCGGTTCAGGAAGCCAGGACCTTTGATTCACAAATCCTGGTCAAAAGCATCCCTTTGAATTCTAATAGGAGATCTTGGCTTGTCCCAGCCTCGAGCAGATCTGAGCCAACTTGGGACTCTACCCATGGGCCCCCTTGAGCTAAATCTCTCATTATAAAAAGAGCCAAACTAAAATCCTCTCTTTGCAGAGGTTCCAAACATGCCAGCCATACCATGCTTTGCACCCCAAGGAGCTTCTGCCCACTGGAATACTCTTTTCCAGTGCCGCCTTCTCTTTACCGTCACCTGTCTCCTTAACCAGACTTTAACCTTACTTTCAATCCCCATAATAAACCTTTTTTATCAATCTAGGTTTTCAGGTCTGTAAATTCCTTTACAGAGAACCTCTGTGCCCCCAGAAGGGAGTTCCCAAAACTCCCTACCCTTGTGCCAAATCCTGAGGGATTGCAGGGGAGCCAGACCCCTCCATTTGATTCCCTGAACACCCAACCTGCCACTAGACCTTATTTAACACCCTGACCACCAGACACCCTAATTTCACTTGAGTTCCCCAAATCTGAACCTCATTAATGTGAATTTGTGATTTTCTACAGCAATATCTGGCTATCAGGAGTTCATTTCATTTACCTTTTACCTCCTAATGTTTGCAGAAAGCCAAAAACCCAGCCTTAGGGATGCTCTAGGATAATTTTGTAGGAGATAAAGTCAGCCAGCACTGAGCAGGGCAGATCTCTGCAAGGCTGGAGGGAAGCCCTCGTGACCTCAGAAGCCCATTTCGGGACTGGAGAGTGCTGTGTGTCAGACACCAGATTAACTGCTAGGAATAAAAAAGCAAACATGAGGGTCTCTTCTAAGGGAGCTTCCATTCTGTCTGGGGATCCAGCAAGTACATAGACAGGTAATCACAGAGCAAATGAATACAGATTGTTGGGGAGGAAGTACGACATCCCCAGGGCTTGGAACCTCTCCGGCTACTTAATAAAAGCTTATTGACTGAAGGAGCAGGAAAGGCTTCCTGCTGGCAGCAGAATTTGAAGTGAATCTGGAAGGAAACCAGGGACTTCAAGAGCTGGAACTGAAGGCAGAGTGTGTTCCAGGTATGGAGACTGATTTGGGGCCCTACTTCAGAAGCAATCCTCCTGGGGGGAATTATCCCTAGCTCCCTTTGACCATCAAAAATGGCTTACAAATGCAGAGCTTAGAGCCCTTAATGAATAAGGTCTTGTCTCTAGCTGGCAAATCACTCATTTTCTGTTACCTCAGGACCTCTAGGCTTGGGTCCCTCTTGCCATGTATCACTATTCTAGGATTGGACCCTCCTTGCCATGTGTCATTGGGGCTTGGGTCACTCTTCTCTCAGTCTAGAACCACAATACCATTATTTTTCCTAATAAAAGAATTACAAAATAATTTCTGACTCATCTACAAAGAATATGGTCAGCTCTCCCTCTCCATTGTCTCAACTCCCTTATGCCATATTTACTTTAATTGAGAAAGGCAAATGTATAAATCAGATGTTAATTCCACTTGGGTCTATTATTTTATTATTTATTTTTTGGCTCAGAAAATTGGGGTTAAGTGACTTGCCCAGGGTCACATAGCTAGGAAGCCTTAAGTGTCTGAGACCAGATTTGAACTTGGGTCCTCCTGACTTCAGTGTTGGTGTTCTATCCACTGAGTTACCTAGCTGCCCTATGTCTATTATTAATCAGAGCTGGAGTAAAAATGATTCTCCTCACTCTGCTGTTGCCTGATGCTGTGTAACTCTTTCTCCAGTTCCCTTCTGTCTAAGGCTGGCAGGTTCTTGTACCTTAAATGCTGAATCACTAATTCCCTTCAGGTCTACTCATAGAATTTCTCTGAACTGCTCTTCCTTTCATGGCCAACACATCCAAGAAAGGATCAAGAGCCAATACTGTACTTAGTCAATACATTTACTTTCTCCCTTATCGGTTTCTTCCACTGCAAAGGAGAGTTGTTCCTAGGTCTTCTGTTCTCCTGTGATACACTTCCAAACACCAGGCTATACAAAACCTTTCCTATTCATTAAGAGCTGGTATAATAGATAATGTGCTGAAGGTATAACTGGGGAGAGCTGATTTCAAATCCTGCCTCAGGATGAGCTATGGAACTGCAGGAAAGTTATTCAGTTCCTTATATTTTCCACCAGCTGCTCCGATGGGGTTTGATTCATGAACATCATGTCTCTGCCCCCTCCAGCTCTCCCTGCCTGGGAGCTTGCTTTTGGGCACTGTACAATTCCAGGAGTTTGTAAGCTCCTCCAGGTTAGGGCTGTTTTTCTTTTTCCTTCTTATTTGAATTCCAGCTTTTCTCACAGTACCTGGTACATAGTAGATACTTAGTAAATTTTTGTTGATTAGGGACTATTATTGACTTAATCCCTCTACTTTAATTTCCTCACTTGTATAATGTTGTTAAGATCAAATGTGCAACCACAACAAATGGTTTTATACATGTTATGTAGTTAAGACTATCATAGAATTGTCATTACTTTAGCCTTAGGCATGATTTTGAGGGAGAGGACTGTTTTGAAAGCCAGGAGCCAAAATGTCCCAAAAAAGTATCAGTTGAATTGAATTTAATCTTTTAATGTCAAGTAGATCATTGTTTTGTGTTGCTAATATGGAAGTATGGCATAGTGGAAAGGAAGATCTGAGTTCAAATAGACACTAACTGTGTAACTCTGGGCAAATCACTTCCTCATGTTGATTCATGTTGTTTCTTACATCACTTCTAGCCTGTGTTATATTTCTATGTGCTTGTGTAATACCTCACATGCTGATGGATTTATGTATCTGTTTCAAGTACACTTCAGCCCAAAGGAAAGCTGCTAACAATATCTGGTTTGACTCCCCATTTCACTTTGCTGTTCTCACCTCCCTTTCTGAGAAGTCAGGGAGGGAGTGACCACCTGTGTTCTAAAACAAAAGAAAGCACGAGATGTAGAAGGCCAGAACTCTGGAAAAATGTACTTGAAAGAAGGATACTTACAGCAGTGTGTTTACTCAGTGTGATTGATGAGATAATGGTTCTCTAGTTCACATAGAGTTAGTACTTAGCATGGTGATGTAATGGTTCTACAGTTGGCACATGCTCAGTGTGACATAGTAATGTAATTGTACTAAGGTATATAAGGGCTGAGAGGACTGGAGACAGGGGAGAGTGTGTGAGAGTGAGTGTGTGTGAGCTCGAGCTCAGACTCCAGACTCCAGACTCAAGAATAAATAATCCAGACTCTATCCCTGAACATCCTTATGGTGACTCTCCTGCTAAGATGAAGGCTCATCCAGAGATCTCCCAGAAAGCTAGTCCAGACATTACACTTTCCATGCAGTGAAACCATCCCTTTATCATCCCACCTGGGATCCTTTCAATATGGTGCCCTCTTTTTTTTTTTTTTTTTTTTGGGGGGGGGGGCCTGCCTTTCATGTAAACTTAAAAGATATCTTTGAAGTCTCTCAGTCTGACTGAAAGAAACAGTCATAGAAAGAGAGAAAGAGAAAGACAGAGAGACAGAGACACCCAGAGAGTAAAAGAGAAAAAGAAACAGATAGAGAAAGAGAAATTGTCAGATAGAGATGCAGAGAGAAAGGAAAAGCCAGAGAGTGAAAGAGAGAGTAAAAAAGAGAGAAAGAAAAAGAATAATTTAGAGAGACTGAGAGAGCAAGCCAGAGAGAATCAGAGAAAGAGAAAAGCAGAGGAAGAAAATGCCAAAGAGAGAGACAGAGAGTTAGAGAGAAAGAGTGAAAAAGAAAAAAGAGTTAGAGAGAAAGAGAATCAGAAAGAGACAGACAGAGCCAGCGCAAACAAGCCAAAGTGAGCCAGATATTGAAAAAGAGTGGGGAAGACAAAAAAATAAAATAAAATAAAATAAAAGAGTCAGTGAGACAGAGATAGAGACAGAGAGATAGAGAGAGGAAGTACTAAAAGTATATAGAGAGAGAAGCAGAGAGAATGAGTCAGCATAAGCCAGAGAGAGAAGGAGAGCATAAATGTGCCAGAAGAAGACATAGGGAGAAAGAGGGAGAGAGGGGAAGAAGTGGGGAAAAGGAGGAGAAAAGGGAGGGAGGGAGAGAGAGAGAGAAACAGAAAAGCAGACAGAAACACAGGGTGAGGAGAAGCCAGAAAATGAGAGAGAAGGAGTAAGAAAGGGAAAGAAGCAGATAAAGTTTAAAAAAAAAAAAAAAAAACACAGAGACAGAAACAAAGAAAAATGTGCAAGATCAATAAGTCAGAGAGTGGGAAAGAAAGCAAAAAAAAAAAAAAATTAATTAAAAGAGATATGGTGAAAAAGAGGAAAAAAGAGAGCCAGAGAGAGTAAGACAGAGTGAACCATAGAAAAAGGAAGTGCCAGACAAGAGAGATTGAGCCAGAATGAGAGAGCATAAAAAAAGAAGAAAGAAACAGAGACATACAGATAGAGAAAGAGAGATAGAGTCAGAGACAGGAACAGAGAGAACTAGAGAGAAATATCAAAGTTATTATAGAGAGAGAGAACAAATCAGCATAAGCCAGAGAGAGAAGGAGAGTATGAATGTGTGAGAAGGAGACATGGAGAGAGAGAGGGAAGGAAAGAGGGAAGGAGAAAAGGAGGGAAAAAGAGAGGAATGGAGAAAGAGAAGGAAGAAGGGAGGGAGGAAAAAGGGAAGGAAGGAAGGAAAGAGGAAGAGAGGGACAGAGAGAGAGACCTTGACCTCCATTTGTGGAGCCAAGATGGTGGAGTAAAGTCAGGAAGCTACTTGAGTTCTCCCAGTTTCTCTGGAAAACCATACAAAACCAAGTCTCTGAACAGTCTAATGGAATGAAACCACTCTCCAGTTCAAGACAGATTGGAAAAACTCAAGAAAGGTCAGTGTCACTGGGGTGAAAAGGATGTTCAGCCCAACTCACCCAGACTCTGAGAAAGCTGGTGAGAGGGTCTTAATCACAGCAGATCAGCAACTGAGACCTTCAAGTCCCACCTCAGTAGCGGGGGCAGATCAGTGGGGCAGCCTCCAGTCTCAGCTCAGAAGGCAAAATCTGGGAAACCAGGCTGTTTCTTGAAAAAAGCAGAGAGAGTTATCTCCTACAAGCATAAGGGGCTTGGGGAAGCTTGGCACAGTATCCCCTTTATCCTAGGAGCAGAGTTTGATCACAAAAGACAAAAGGAAAAAAAGGAAAGAAAATGAACAAGAAACAGAAAAGACATGGCAATGACACACCTAGAAAACCACACCAAAAATTCAACAACCAATGACATGCCAGGAAAATTCCATCAAAAATTCAACACACCAATGATAAGAAAAAAAAATGTCAAAATTCAACCCAAAACTCCACTTTCCTGCATGAAGTAGAATTAAAAAAGAAAAAGTCCAAAGACAATATGCATGAGTTTCATATCTCTTGTTTTGTTTCTTCCAAAAAATGACTAACAAAAGCTACTAACAAAAAGTTTGCTTTCATTTGTTTATTTTTAACTAAGGATTTCTGAAAACAACTCCAAAGATTCTCTGTTTTGGGAGGCGAGGTATCTACATTTTGGATAAGAAAGACCACAAATGATTTAAACTTTGCTTTGATCAAATAGGTGGCAAAATAGGTCACTGGCCATTGTCTTTCCCAGATTTAAGTAGGAATTTTGTTTCTGCACGGAATACCTCAAGGCACAAAAAACAATCTTCATTTTCAGTCATGTTCAGGAGCCAGAGACCCTGGGACACTGGAGGAAAATCAGCTGCTTGGAACTGGGAAGAAAAGGGCAAGTCAGAGGAGAAGCTTACCCATGCTATCTAGAACCTATCAATTTTAACTATTCTTACTAACCAGGCATTAACTTGTGGTTTCTAGTTTGCTGAAAGAAAGCAAAAGCTGTCAGCACCACCTAAATGTAGGTATTGTTTTTTTCAGTGATTTCAGTCATGTTCAATTTCTTTCTCCAGCTCATTTTACAAATGAGGAAACTGAGGCAAACGGGACTGGGTGTCTTGCCCAGGGTCACACAGGAAGATGTCTCTCTGACCCTCTGCCCAGCATTCTACCCACTGTATCATCTACTGTCCCTACATTTAATACTCTTGAGCAAAGCCCCAGGCACTGAGTTCTGCCGACTCATGTTTATCCTTCCTATTTAGAGATAATGTCACTGGGAACCTCCTTGTCTATTACTGTAAAAGGAATTTTGCTTTGTACGTCATGTGTTTTTAAAAAGGAAACATTTCTTGCGAAGCAAAGGGGACCTCAGGTTTGGGATAATGATTCCTAGCTTATGCTCAGATAGCAGCCCCTTCTTATGAAGAGGAGGAACTCTTGACTATTGTGACTCTTGTTACACTAAACCAAGACGTGCCTAATGATGGGTTTAAAAATCATCTTTATATTATTTATCTAGTTCTGCATATATTCTTTGAGGGCTACATGGCATTTGCATAGTGTTTCGTACTGAAATTAGTTTTAGTCATTCCCTTTCAGTTTACCAAAGTCTGGATTCCTGGGTGTTTCTGAGTCACCTTTTATGCTACAAGTGATCTCCAAAGTGAGTGCTATCAAATGACCTCACCCAGTGTGGGTCATCAACTGAGGGAGTAGATTATGCTGTGCAATCTGATCCCTTTTGTACTGGGTACTGGCCCCTTCCAGAGTTATGTTATCATAAGTTTTATTGATATGTTTTCTCTCTGTATTTACAGATTACTCCTATTTTATGAGTGAAATACTTAAGTAAAAGTGGTAACTCAGGGATCTTGCCTGAAAGAGCAAGTGATGTATTGCATCTGGAGCACATCATCACCTTTTTATCATAAACAAAAATGAACAGAAACCTATTTTGTTTGCCTTCCTCTTCCATCACACTGAAGGGGGAAAAGACAAATTTGTCATAATAAATATACCTAGTTAACAAGATAAATTCCTCAATGGCTATATTATTTATATATCCACATACAAGTAAACATATAGCTCTCTCTCTCTCTCTCTCTCTCTCTCTCTCTCTCCCTCCCTCCCTCCCTCCCTCTCTCTTCCTCCTTCTCCCCCTCCTTCTTCTCTCTCTCCATCTGGCACTTCCTTTCTCTCCTTTCTCTTTCCTGTTCACTCTGTCTTGTGTTATGGGGCAGAACTTTGAAACAAGGATTTGTACAAGGTATTGTCAGTGGAATTGATAGAGACAATGGTTATTTAGCATGGTGCTTAACAGTTCTCTAGAACTTAATATACTTCTAAGATTCACACCTATGATAAGAGACCATATAAGCCTGGACAAACTCAGCCATATTCAGAAAACCAGAGAAGACAAGCGGGCAGAAGGCTGGAGGCTGGAGCACAAGCCCTTGGACTCAGATTCAGCCCATCTCACACCACCTTGGTGGCAGACTCTCCTCCTTCGCTTCTCCACTGAAACCAAGACTCCAGAAGGCCATTAAGAAAGCTAACAGGGCCAAAGAAAAGAGACAAGACAGTGAAAGAGATAATGAAGGATTTGGACTTTAACACCTGGCTGCTCTTGTGGTGATTACTGAACTCAAAGGAAGGCTGCCCCAGAGACCTCCAGAAAACCAAAATAAGGACACTACACCCTTGCAAAACCTTGTGTTCCAGATTTTTCTCTCTCCCTCCTCTCCTCCTGCTGCCCTAGACACCAAGTAATCCAATACAGGTTCAATTCTTGTAAATATCTTTCCACATATATGATTCTGCACAAAAAAAGTTAGATCAAAAAGGGAAAAAAAACAAGAGAAAGAAAAAAACAAGCAAGGAAACACCATCAACAACAAAGGTGGAAATGCTATGTTGTGATCCACATTCAGTCCCCATCATGCTCTCTCTGGCTGCCAAACCTCAAATTTAAAAAGCAAAAAACAAAGCCACAGGATTCTTCTTTCTGGTTTAAGATCTTTGGACTGTGCTAAAAATCAAAAACTGTAGTTCTCCCTCTGGTGGCAACAATCTGTAAGAACAGAAAAGAAATTGCCAAAACCTACATTTAATTCATTCACACTTGGAGAAGTGAATTAAATTGTCTCTCTGCGTCTGTATTTCTCTTTGTCTGTCTGACTCGCTCTGCTTCTTTTTCTCTTTCTCCCTCTGTTTTTCACCCTCTGGCCCTCTCTGGCTTAATCTCTCTCTCTCTGACTTTCACTCTGTCTCTCTCTGTTTTTCTGAGTTTTTGTTTCTGTGTGTGTGTGTGTGTGTGTGTGTGTGTGTTTCTCTGTTTCTCTCTGAAATATACCATATACCAAGTAATATCGATGTTCCAGAATGACAGCTGGGAATGATTGTGCTAAATGGGCTGTACTCAGCGGGACAATCATCCCTGGCTACTCTGGTGGATTTGTGATGAAATACCCAGAGAAGGAAATGATTTTGTCTGGATGTAGACTGAAGCAGTCTCAGTCAGTCTCTCTCTCTCTCTCTCTCTCTCTCTCTCTCTCTCTCTCTCTGTGTGTGTGTGTGTGTGTGTGTGTGTGTCTCTGTCTCTCTCTGTCTCTGTCTCTCTGTCTCTGTCTCTATGTCTGTCTCTCTCTCTCTCTCTCTCTCTCATTTTCTCTCTCTCTTCTTCTCTCTCTCTTCTTAACCTCAATTTTTCTTGAGGGTTTTTATTTTCATTAGTGTGGGAGATATGTCTTTTTTTTTTCCTCACAACTTGACTTTTATGAAAATATTTTGCAGAAGTTCACAAATGGTTTATGAATTGTAGGCTGTAATGCCAGAGAAACTGAGGCAAGATAGAGATTAGTTTTTAATATTTTGTTTGAAAGGGAGAGATTTACTGGGACCAAATGAATCCATGGTTTGGTTCCAGGACTGAAGGAGACTATTGTCTCCAAAAATCCAGCAAACAATGTGAGTTATCAATGACATATATATACATGTGGCTCAGACACAGGGGGTAGACTGAGGTAGGGGTGGAGTCAGAGTGCTGAGAGGGAACAAAATTTTGACGGGGGGGAGGCACCAGAAATGACATAATAGGGGGAGGCACCCTGAAGATGGGGAGAGGCATCTTGATAAAATGGTATCTGATATTCTGATAGATTGAGATGGGGAGAGCCATTCTGATATTCTAAAATATAAGACCTTTTATCCTTATCAAATATTCTGATATTTAAAGAGAGGGGTGGTTTTGCAGGATTGAACAGAACAATTAGAAACCAAGGCAGGACAATTTAGGGAAAATGAATCAGGATAATTAGGGAAACTGAGGCAGGATAATAAAAGAGAATTGTGCCACAACAGGTAGGAATAAAGGAGAGAACCTAGAACTACAAATTTTTTTTTGAAAAAATGTGAAAAACAATGCTTGGTTTGAATGTAACTGGGGAAAATATTTTTAAAAATAAAATTTCTAAAAAAGACATTTCTGCCAGAATGGATTCTAACAGGATAGACTGTGGGAGAATGAGCATTTGAATCTTTCTCAGAAGTTGTGTTTGAGCCAGAGCAAGCAAGAGAGAGGAGAGGCTGAATGGGCCAGAAAGAGAGAGGGAGACAGCCAAAGAGACTGAGAGAGACAGAGACAGACATATAAACAGCAAGAGGGGAAGCCAGAGAAAGAAGAGAGTGTCACAGCATCTGTAATGTGCTCTCTAGTACAAGTATTGAAGGAGTCAATTCAACAGGTGAGTGAATTAAAAGGAAATCTTTAAAAGGTGAATTGTTCCGTTATTTGGTAAACAGACTTGTACCGAGACTTGAAAAAAGACTTTAAAAATAGAAAGAATTGGTGACTATTTAAGCTGTTAATGTTCATAAACATACATTGGAAATGAGAGCAACAGACAGAAAGAGTCAAAGATAGCAAGCCAGAGCGAGTCAGAGAAGACAAGAGCAAGAAGGTAAGAAAGAAAAAAGAGAAATTCAGAGAGAGAGGGAGGTAGGGAGAGAGAGAATGAGATAACGTGTAAGACAGAGAGAAAACAAAAGATAGAACATAAGCAAGAGAGAGTCAGAGAGTAGATGAGAGAAAGAGAATGAAACAGAGGCAGAGAAAAAAGCTAGAGTAAATCAGAAGGAGAGGGAGAGAGTGAATGTGTGTAATGTTCTCTTTGTTTCAGTTTTCTTGGGGTCTCTGGGAACAGCCTTCATTTCAGTTCAGTAATCACAAGTACAGCCAGGTGTTAAAGTCCAAATCCTTTATTATCTCTTTCAAAGTCTTGTCTCCTTTCGTGGGGACTGGTTAGCTTTCTTAGAGGCAGATCTCTCTCCTTGGTTCCCAGAGCTAGAGCTCCTGCTGCCAGTCCTTTGTATTCTCTGCCTCTGCCAGCTTCTTGAGGTCCTCCTGAATGTGACTCGCTTTCTGTGGGGGAGGCAGGAGGACGGCCACCACGGTCTCTGTCTTCCAGTTCTGTCTCTCCCTGAGTTTGTCCAAGCTTATATGCTCTCTTATCATAGATGTGAATCTTGTGGAACTATATTAATATTGAACTAGAGAACTTTTAAGCACCATGCTAAACAACCACTGTCTTTATCAATTCCAGAGTACATTGTAAGCATCCTTTGTTTCAGGTTCAGCATTCTAGCCCATAACAAATGTGACTTGGGAGAGATGAAGAGAGAGAGTCAGAGAGTGAAAAATAAGGAGACGGAGACAGAGAAACAGAGAGGGGACACAGAATGAGAGAGATTTAAAAGAAGAGCCACGCAGAGACATAAAGAGACACAGATATAGAGTCAGAGAGAGCAAGCCAGAGATAGAAAAAAAGAGAGAAATAAAGTACCAGAGGGAGAAAGAGAGAGCAGATAGTGAGACAGAGAATGAATAGGAGAAAAAGAAATAGAGGGTCAGAAAAACAGAAGGAGGAGACACTGACAGAGACAACAAGCCAAAGAGAAACAGTTGAAAAAGAGAGTGAAATAGAAAGAAACAGAGAGGCAGAAAGAAAGAGAAATTTTAATTGATTTCTCTGTGTGTGAATTAGTTAAATGTAGGGTTTGGCGATTTAATTTAGCTCTTCTTACAGACACCTTCCCTTCAGTGAAGGGATTTAGCAGAATCCACAGACACCTATGTTAAACAAGAAGGGAGAAACCTGTGGGGGATGTTGTTTGTTTATATGTTTGGTTTTTTTATTTGACTTTTGGCATCAGAAATTATGTCAGAGACAACTTATTGTTGATGTGAGGGACTCTGAGAGAGAAAAAAAAACAACAAAAAGAGACAGAAAAAGAGAGAAGAAAAACAAGAGTCTGAGAGAAAAAGACAGATAGACAGAAACAGAAAGAGAGGGAAAGCCAGAGAGTGTGAGAGAGAAAGAAATAATGAGAGTGAAAGAGAAAAAGAGAGACTGAGATAGATACAAACCGAGACAGATAGAGAGAGTGAGCCAGGGTAGGAGAGGAGGATAAAAACAAAGTACTAGAGGGAGAAAGAGATCCAGAAAGAAGGAGAGAAAGTGAGTGAATAAGAGAAAAAGGAACAGGGTTAGAAAGAGGGAGAGATAGACAGGCAGAGATTGTCAGAGAGTAAGAGAAAAAGATAGGAAGAAAGAGAATGAGAGGAATAGAAAGGATCTGAGAAAACGACTGACCGACAGGCATAAAGCGAGAGAGAATATCACAGGGAGCCAGATAGTGAAAAAAAGGGTGAGAAAGAGAGAAAGAAACAGAAAGCCAAAAAGCAAAAGAGAGAGACAGAGACAGACAATCAGGCCAACAGATGAGAAAAATCAGAGTGAGAAAGAAAGAACAGCGATTCCAAGGGACAGAGCAAAAAAGACAGAGTCACAGAGATCAAAAGAGACTTAGCCAGAGAGAAAGAGGATCAGAAACATATAGAGACAGAGACTAAGAGAGTGAAAAAGAGAAAAACTGTGAGAGTAAGAGAAACACAAGAGAGGAACAGAGTCACAGAGAACGAGTGAAAGAGACAGACACAAAAAGAGAGAGAGCAAGCAAAAAACAGAGTGAGAAAAAGAGAGAAACAGAGAGAGGGGGACTGAAAGAGGCACAAAAAGACAGTAAGTAAAAAGTAGCCTAAGAATGAATGAGAGACTGAAAAAAAGAAAGAAATGGAGAGAGAAGTAAGCATGAGAGGCAGAGAACAACCTAGAGAATGAAAAATAGAATGAGAAAGAAACAGTTATCAAGACAGAGAGAAACAGAATAAAAAGGGAGAAAAAGTCAAAGAAAGAGCAAGAAAGAAAA
Source organism: Antechinus flavipes (assembly GCF_016432865.1). Lineage (NCBI taxonomy): Eukaryota > Metazoa > Chordata > Mammalia > Dasyuromorphia > Dasyuridae > Antechinus > Antechinus flavipes. The sequence goes on from NC_067399.1 coordinate 1,098,769, forward strand.
AGAAGCAGAAAGAGACAGATTTAGAAAAAGTTAAAGAGAGGGAGTAAAAAACTCAGAAAGAGACATGCAGAAAGACAGAAACTGTAAGGGAGGCCCAGACAGGTTTTGGAAAGAGGAAGTAGGAGAGCAGAGCAGACAACAGAAAAAGAGAGGAAAGGAAAGGAGAAGAGAGAGAATTTCATTCAGCTTTGCTAATCTCATTCCATTATCTTTCTCTCTAAAGCCAGGCCTTTCCTGAACTTTCTTATTTTTGTCCCAGTAATACACACAGTCACATACAAGATTAATCTGTAACAATACACACTATTATACTTCTAATCACCCATGTGTGACACCTGATGTGTTCATTTGGATAGCTCACCTTTACATACCCCACAGATATAAGTAATTGCTAAATCTTAGCATTTTTATTGTATGTCTTTTAAAAAGATATTGCATTTTTAATTTGTGAAATAAAACAAGGATTTTTACACAACACTATAATAACAAAGATGACTGTATGTGAAACTATAAATCTGTTATATACAACTTCCTATTTTAAATATATCATAAAATTCTAAGGGAAATTTCATTTTCCCCCCTTACCCACTCTACAGATGCCTACCATTAAATACCAATACTTGTCTGTATATATATGTGTGTGTGTGTGTGTGTGTGTGTGTATACACATTTATGTATATGTGTATGTGTGTAAAATCATTCTATACATAGTTTTATTTATCAATTCTTTCTCTGAATATGGATATATCATTTATAGTTAATTTGAGTATTTGTAATAGACAAAATAACATATACTCAGTCATTCGTAAAACAATATTGTTGTTACTGTTTACAACATTTTCTTGCTTCTGCTCGTTTTGCTCTATTCACACAAGTATTTCCATGATTGTTTAGTTTTTCTGAGATCCTGAGCTCATCATTTCTCACAGCACAGTAGTGTTCCTTTAGCACCATATATAACAACCTGTTCAGCCAATCCCCAATGAATGGGCAGTCCTGCAGTTTCCAGTACTTTCCCACCACTACAAACACTTTAGAAGATATCTTGCCTCAATCCTCTTCTCTCTGCTCACAAAGTTACTAACTTTGTTCAGGCCTTACAAACTCTCATTTCTTCTCTAGTTTTAAGAGAGTCATTTTTTTTATAGCTTTTTGTGACACTTTGTGACTTTATTTGGGGTTTTCTTGTCAAAGACAGTGCAGTGGGTTGGCCATTTCTTCCTCCAGCTCATTTTACAATTGATGAAGCTGAGGTAAACAGGGTTAAGTGACTTGGCCAAGGTCACACAGATAGTTAAGTGGCTGGGGCCACATTTGAGCTCAAAAATAGGAGTCTTCGTGCTCAAAGCCTCTCTACTGTGGCACCCAGCTGCCCTAGGGTTCCACAAATCTTTACTGATTGAGAAACATTCAGAAACATGGTCTGATATTAGTGTTTTATTCACTGACCCATGGTTTTGGATCATTAGGTTCCCCTCAGCAGTTTGGGGATTTCATTGCCCATTTAAGAAGAAGGCTTACTTCAAACACTAGAAATAGGAGCACAAAGAACTTTGCACAAATGTCTAGATTTCTTTCTAGAGCAAACCCAAACTGATTCTCTTCAGCCACTCATAGGTCCTAGTCCAAGCCCCATTGAGTTATTGTGTGGGTTAGAATCAGATTAAATGTAAATGCCAGTCGTTTCTGCTTTGGTCAGAAACCCTGAGGGTCCCCCCTCAGATTGATTGATTTAGATTGGGGGGGACTAGGTGAAAGAGGAGATTCTTGGCTCAATTGCTCCCCAGCCTTAATCACTGCTGCCTCAATCAAACAGACCTATTGAAAACCTTAGTGTAAAAAGACCAAGGTTTCCATTGTTTCCAAGGCGATCTTGATCTCTCTCTGGGCCATCAGACCCAGATAGCTGTCGAGGGGAAAAAGAGGCAGGTGACTTTGCCCAGCCCTCCCTCACTTCTATTCCATTCACTTGTTTGTCATGGCATCCCCTCCCTGACTTAATGGTCCTCTTGGAGAAGGAAGGACAATGAACAACTCTCCCCCTCCTCCATCTCCCACCCCACCCCCCATCTGAGAAGATATTTAGGAACAGAAAATCCTGAGTTAAAAACAAAATGTACACTGGACAGTGATAATATAGCTAGCTGTTACTGCCCCAATTAGAATGGTCCTCCCCTAGTCGATCTATAAGCACTTATTAAGTGTCTGTTTTGTTCCAGGCACTGTATTAGGCACCAAAGCTTAACTTTGGTTAAGCTACACTGGGTTCCAGAGGGAGAAACATGACCCTAGTTTCCTAATCTTCTGATTCATAAGAGTTCTAATCAATAAACAAAATTGAATTCATTTTTTACTTGTAGGTGGTATGGAACAGTGGAATCAGTGCTGATCTGAATACAGACAACCCGAGTTTTAATCTTACTCTGTCACCTGGTACCTGTGGGATGTTCAGCAAGTCATCTAACCTCATTGGGTCTCAGATCGTTCATCCTTAAAATGAGTGGAGTGGGACAAGGTGATTTCTAAGGCACCTGCCAGCTCTAAGTTCATCATTTGATATTTGATATAACTTCCCTGCAACTTTGTCAAATTAAATTAAATTGGCTATTTCTGAGGGAGAGGGACATACTTTGCTAAGTTTGTGGGGGACTGCAGAGCCGCCCCCCTCAAGATGATTTCCATAAAATAGTAGGAGCTGGAAGGTATAAAAGAAGTGAGGGGCAAATGCATATGATGCAGCAGCATGTGTGGCTGTGTCCCAATGTGCCCAATGAGCATTTAGCAAAATTCAGGCTTCTGGACAGCCAAGGTCTTCAAGGACAAAGATTAAACAGGGCCCAGATGAGCCTTTCCCTGAGGTTGTGGTCCCCCTCCAGGCCCTGTGGAGAGGTTAGTAGGTAAAGGGGAAGCAGCTGGTCTTCTTATCCAGAAATTGGCTAAGGAGAAGGCTAATGCTCCTGCCAGAAAGCCATGCTCTCCTTAGGGAACCTTGAGGAGATGACAAAAAGATGTACGCATGTTGGCTCCAGGGCCTTTCAGACGGATGCCCTCGCAGCTGCTCTTTCCTAAGGAGTCACGGGGGGAGGAAGGTTAGGGAAACCAAGATATGTCATCAATGTGGGAAGACTGGTCACTTCAGCTCCACAGGATTGGGGCCATTGGGAGTTTGGGCACCACCTTTCAGATCACGCCCACACCATTAGTATGGAAATCCAACCTCCGGGTTTGGGTGCCCCAGTGGCCCATCTCAGTGCAGAAAGCCCAGACCTTACATGAAGTTGTACAACAGCTCTTGGGCCCCCAGAATAGTTACGCCTTAACTATGCTCTGATTACTATCACCATGTAAGGGTATGTCTCTCTGTCCTTCGTAAAACCCCAACCTTGCCTTTGATTGGTGCCTGGAAACAGTACGTACGAGAGGTCCAAGAGGCGCCCTGGGCATGTATTTTACTGCCGTGCATTCTCGAGTTTTGGTTAAGCCAGACAAGTTTCCATTAAAGTTATCCACCAAATGTACAGGTGGGGCAGTCACGCATAGAGTATGTGCCAATGACGGGAAAGCACTCCCCTCAAATGGTGGTACTGTTGTTAGGGCAATGAAGGGGCAACAGGGAAAGGGGATGTAAGCAGGGGCCAGAGAAGCAGAGAGGAGGAGGGAGAGATGTGATAGTAATAAAGAGACTGACACTTTCCTCGGGGGTGGTGACTGACTATCCTGCCAAAGTCGTCTGGAGACATCTGAAGGCTGGTTGTGGCGACCCGGTAAGGAAAGGTGCTGCCCGACTCAGGAAGAAACCTGAGAGACAGCAGTTAAAGGCCAGACAAATAGAACCGACATCCAGCCCCTGGAACAGCCCTGTATTTGTCATAAAGAAAAACTCTGAGGAACTCAGAATGCTAGTGGACCTTAGGGCCGTTAATGCTCCTATTGAACCTAGGGGAGCCCTACCTCCTGGCAGGCCATCCCTAATCTTGTGCCCACCAGCTAGCCAGTTACAGTAACAGACAAACAAGACTGTTTCTTCCCCATCCCTCTAGCCCTGGAGGATAAGAAAAGATTTGCTGGTTCATGACCTAGGCATAAAGAATGAGATTATAAATAAATCAGAGGAACATAGCATAGTTTACCTCTCAGACCTGTGGAAGAGGAAGGAATTTATGACCAAAGAAGAACTAGAGATCATTATTGATCACAAAATAGAAAATTTTGATTACATCAAATTGAAAAGTTTTTGTACAAAATGATTTTTTTTTTAAATGGAACAGCAATTTTTTATACAAGGTGGAGAATTGTTCCCAAATATCAGAATCTCAGATCAAGGGAATCCTATGCTTAGAGTGGAAATGGAAGAAAATTACATGGAAAACCATCAAAATCCAAGTGCATTAGTCAAACTTACGTTGTACTTATATAGATGGTTGGAAATATAAATGACTTCTCCCAAGTACAGAGTATTCTCAGATCTGGCCAGCCTCTCCATATATGATCCATGCATAAAAGGTTGGCATATCAATTGATTTTCATGACTCTTGTTCTCCAAAGATTCTATAGTTTATAGGGGTCTCATTAGAGTATGTTTTTAAATAAAGAAATGGGTATTTCCCCCTGAATTGTTGTTTAATTGATGAAAAAAGTCTTCACTCTAAATGCTCTTTTCTGTAATAAATAAAATGAATAAACAAATGAAAGCCATTATAAATAAAGGCATGTTTTGCCCATGACATCATGCCCAGAGTGACCTCAGGCGCTTAGTAGAACAATAGATAATAGTACTTCACTAGGATGGAAACTGTCTCCTATCACTCAGTGCAGTCTAGATTCTGATGAATATCTCTTTAGAATTCTTTTCATATTTTCATAAGATAAAACTTTTTTATTTAATTTTTTATTTATTTTCTTTAAATTATAACTTTTTATTGACAGAACCCATGCCTGGGTAATTTTTTATAACATTATCCCTTGCACTTCTGTTCTGACTTTTCCCTTCCCTCCCTCCCTCCATGCCCTCCCTCAGATGGCAAGCAGTCTTATACATGTTAAATATGTCACAGTATATCCTAGGTACAATATATGTGTGCAGAACTGAACAGTTCTCTTGTTGCACAGGAAGAATTGGATTCAGAAAATAAAAATAACCCCAGGAAGAAAAATAAAACTGCAGTTTATATTCATTTCCCAGTGTTCTTTCTTTGGGTGTAGCTGCTTCTGTCCATCCTTGATCAATTGAAACTGAATTAGCTCTCTTTATTTAAGAGATCCACTTCCATCAGAATACATCCTCATACAGTATCATTGTTGAGGTATATAATGATCTCCTGGTTCTGCTCATTTCACTCAGCATCAGTTCATGTCAGTCTCTCCAGGCCTCTCTATATTCCTCCTGCTGGTCATTTCTTACAGAACAATAATATGCCATAACATTCATATACCACAATGTATTCAGCAATTGATGGGCATCCATTCATTTTCCAGTTTCTAGCCACTACAAACAGGGCTGCCACAAACATTTTGGCACATACAGGTCCCTTTCCCTTCTTTAGTATCTCTTTGGGGTATAAGCCCAGTAGTAGCACTGCTGGATCAAAGGGGATGCACAGTTTGATAACTTTTTCGGCATAATTCCAGACTGCTCTCCAGAATGGTTGGATTCGTTCACAACTCTGCCAACAATGCATCAGTGTCCCAGTTTTCCCGCATCCCCTCCAACATTCATCATTATTTTTTCCTGTCATTTTAGCCAATCTGACAGGTGTGTAGTGGTATCTCAGAGTTGTCTTAATTTGCATTTCTCTGATCAATAATGATTTGGAACACTCTTTCATATGAGTGGAAATAGTTTTAATTTGATCATCTGAAAATTGTCTGTTCATATCCCTTGACCATTTATCAATTGGAGAATGGCTTGATTTCCTAAGATAAAACTTTATTCCAGATTCTCAGAAAACAAAATAAATCTTTTCTTTAACTTTGTTCTCTTTTAAGTGATGACATATAACTTTTTCTCCCAGAGAATTTAGGGGTAGGATTAGGGTTAGAGTTAGCTCCTCGTGAACTCTTTGAAGCATTGTGTTCAGAACATATCATTTATATCAGTTCTGCTGAGGAAGAAATTTTTCACCACCCTCTTGCTCTTTTCCACAGATCCATCTATTTCATAGATAAAACATAAAATTTCTTCCCAATTCCACAAGGAGGTTCATTTCATGATAAGACAATTCTTAGCTTTATTCCAACTCCTCCTAAAAATGCTTTTTCTCAAAATTCAATCAGGCTCTTAAATGACAAGAGTTGCCTCTGGCAGATAGCAGACTGGATTAAAAGTCAGAATCCTATAATATGTTATTTACAGGAAACACATTTGAAGCAGAATAATACATACAAAATAAAGGTAAAAAGCTGGAGCAGAATCTACTCTGCTTCAGGTGAAGTCAAAAAAGCAGGGGCAGCCATCCTCATCTCAGATCAAGCAAAAGGAAAATTTGATTTAATTAAAAGAGATAAGGAAGGGCGCTATATCTTGCTAAAGGGTAGCATAGACAATGAAACAATATCGATACTAAACATATATGCACCAAGTGGTATAGCATTTAAATTTCTAAAGGAGAAGTTAAGAGAGATGCAAGAAGAAATAGACAGCAAAATTATAATAGTGGGAGATCTCAAACTTGAACTCTCAGGACTAGATAAAGCAACCTCAAAATAAATAAGAAAGAAGTTAAAGAGGTAAATAGAACACTAGAAAAGTTAGAGAAAACTAAAAGGAGACAGAAAGGAATATATTTTCTTCTCGGCACTTCATGGAACCTATACACAAATTGACCACATATTGGGACATAAAGACCTCAAATTCAAATACAGAAAGGCAGAAACGGTAACTGCATCCTTTTTAGATCACAATGTAATAAAAATAACATTTATTAAAAAGCCAGGGGAAAAAAGACCAAAAAGTTATTGGAAACTAAATAATCTCTTCCTAAAGAATGAAGGGGGGAAACAACATATATTACGTTGAATTGCAAATTCGAAGAAGTAGCTTAAATGCTCCTGGGGCTTTTAGAGAGTTTAGCTTAATTAAAGTGCTCGATTTGCGATCGAGTGATGCAAGGTAAAGTCTTGTCTTAGTTATGAGAGAGTGATGAATAGAGGGGTTAGGGTCAGTAGTAGGGAAGAGATGATGGTAATTGTTGGAATTAATGTAGTGGGTTTTATTAGTTGTTATATCACTGTATTTTAGAGTTATTAGTGGATGGGAATATGGTAAGGCTAGATGCATAAATAATTCGCATATGGAAGAATAGATTTAGTAGGGCTGAGAGGGCCATTGCTGTGGCGATTATAAAATTGCCATTGGCAATTAGTTCTTGTAGGATGAGTCATTTAGGCATGAAACTGGTGAGAGGTGGTAGTCCTCCTAGGGAGAGTAGTGTGAGAAGAATGATAATGGTTGTTGGGGCAGATTTGTTTCATAGGCCTCCTAGGGATTTGATTTTGGTGATATGTGAGAAGTTAAGGGTTAGAAATGTGGTAATGGTGGCTATGATATGGATAGTAAGGCTAAGGATAGTTATAGTTGGGTTAATGTGGACAATAATTGCTCTTCAGCCTAGGTGAGCAATGGATGAATAAGCTAGGATCTTTCACAGGTGGGTTTGGTTGAGTCCTCCTCAACCCTCTAGGATGGTAGATGATGTGGGAAAGATTCCTTTCTAGATTCCCATCCTCTCCTAGTTAATAATGTAAATTTCCCTTTAACTCACAAATCCTGGTGCCTTTGAATTCCAATAGAAGATCCAGACTTGTCCCAGCCCCACCGGGATCTGAGCCAACTTTGGGGCTACACCCCAAAACCCCTCGAGCTAAGTCTCTTATTATAAAAAAGGCCACACTGGGAACCCCTCTTTGCAGAGATTCCAAACATGCTAGCCATGTGAGGACCCTCTATCCACTGGACCCTTTGTCCAGTGCCCTCCTTATCTCTATCTTTACCTAATAATAAACCTCTTTTATCAATCTAGCTCTCCGGGCCAATAAATGCTTTTATTGGGAACTTGCGCCGCTACTAGACCCCCTTGCGCCGAATCTGTACCCCAAACCTGCCACTAGACCTTAACCCTAATTTCATTTAGGTACCCCAAATCTAGATCTCAACATTTGGTTCCCTGACAAAACGAACACTGGAAGCTAGATAATTTGGCGATCAAACTGGACCCCAACCTTTTCGGGGTCAGAACCAATCTGGGTTTGAGCTGTTCAGGCAGTATTCTTCCAGGAAGAATCTGCATTCTTTCTTTGGTCTCACTCTGTCTCTAAAGGTAGTGGGGAGAATATCTGTGTTCCGTCTCATCCTACTTCCATTTCAGGTGAAAAGGCTTCTATTTTTTACAGATAGCAGGACCAGGCAATCCGGAACTCTGGACAAGGTAAAAGACTTTTTTTCTTTCCTTATCTTGCAGTGGACACCCAAAGCCCTTGGGTCGGGCTTGGGTCGTTGTTGGGAGTTCTAAGCTCTGGCACAATTCTTTAAGAATTGCTGTGGATTGACAAAAGGCCTTCTTTTGTCAGCTCTCTGTCTCTAAGAGACACGAGGGAGGCTGCAAGGATTTGGAAAAATAAAAGTTTTTACCTGTCCACAATCTAGACATTCCCCTGCCTCTAAAACTTTCCTGGAGCACTTCAGCAGGAACTGTTAAGACACGAGAGGAAGTGTCTCTTTAACACTCCACCCCAGACCAAAGAGACACGTGGCCGTTCTGGGGACCCCTACCCCTCTCGGGGGTCCCAGGCCAGCGCTCTCTTTGCTCTGTTCTGGGGAGATAGCCGGAGAAACGTAAGAGGAGCCGTGTTTGAGCCCTTCTCCCACGCCACTGTTAAATGCAATGGAGTCTCTAATGGTCAGGCTGTAGCCACGAGGAGAAAGGTCACTGAATTGGGGTGAGTTAGAGAATGTCTCTGCCCACGGCAGAGTCCCTGCCCTGTCCCTGGACAGGGGTAAGCGGTCTCCCCTTCAGGTTTTGCTCTCCCAGCAAGATTTGGGGGCTTAGATGAGCTGCCCCGCCCTCAAGTTCCAGCTGGAATCGCCAGAGGAGCCCTCGCCATTCGGGACGCACTGCGTTGTGTAAGATGGCAGCGCTTCCTCCCACCTCTGGCCTTTCCTCCCCCTTCTTCCACGGAGTGGGGAGTGTAGAACTCGAGGCCTGGTTCGGACCTCTCCCATGTGGCTTGGTAACCTGCCATTTAAATGCTCCTATCCTGTCCCCTCCTTGGGGTTACTGTACAGTGGGGAGATTGGGGACTCAATCTTAATCTTCTCAAATCTCCGGAAAGGTTTTCCCCAACTTTTAAAATAGAAGTTTGCTAGCAATTTGGACAAGCGAGCCGCGCCCCTTCCAGACCTTTACCTGGCTCTTAAAGCCGCAGCTTCCGGCCCTCAGGAAGTGTGCTCGTCCCATACATTTTAAACGGGACTCGGTGTCCCTGGTTTGGTCATCCTGCGTTAACTGTAGAAGCCTCGAATGACGCTTTTGCACGCTCACAAGGCTGTCTACAAAGATGGGATTCTAAACTGCTCCCGGTTTTTTTCTTAGCCTCAGGGCACTACATAAAGGTTTTATGTAGGTGCTTGTGGAGAGATAACCTAGGTAATCCAGGCTAGGTCTGTCTCTCTCTCTCACTCACTTTGCTACCTAACCCTACAGGTGGGAACTCTTGCTCCTAATTTTCTTAGTCCTAAAACCTTTTGCTCTTAGCACACTCGGTTCTATTCTTTTCTGGATTGGCGTTCTATGTCCCTGCCAACAAAAGGTTTTTTTTCTGGGCTCCAACCCTGGCCAGGTTGCAGCTTCAAGAAAGACCTTTGCAATGATGGCTGAGGAGTAAAATTCCAGGTCAAGGCAAATTACATTCTTTAGAAGATGGCTTTTTTTTTTTCTTTTCTCCCCTCATTCCTTGACTGCAGCAAGAAATGAGTTAATGGAAGAAACTGAAGCCATTTAAGAATTCGGTGAATACCTTTAGGAAAGAAGTCTGTCTTTCCTGTCTGCTTTTCTCATGTTCTCTAGACTTGTTCCCTGTTTTCCCTCCCTCATTCTTTGAGAAGTTATTGAGGGACTAAGATGGGAATATAAAATATAGGTTATTAAAACAAAATGCTAGTAGTTTACCTTCCTACTTAGATGGTGAGTTTTCTCGAGGTATTGGGTAATTTGTAACTGAGTTATGCCTTAAAATTTGTCATCTCTGTTGGGCAATTATAAAATCCTTTGGGACTGCAGCTAATATTTGCTGGGAGTTTTGAGTTCAGGTGTGATTGCATAGACCAGAGGTAAAACTGCCTTAAGTAGCTATTTTAATTTGAGGCCAGACTTTGGCTGCTGCTATGAATCTTTTAACCTTTTTACTTCCTGGGGCTAGAGTTTCTTTTTCTAAAGGGTTACTCTGCCCAAGTACTTGGGGCCACTCCCACCTTGTCTTTTGAGAAAGCTGGGAATCTCTTCGCCCTGAATAGGCTTAGGCCTAGAGCCTTTGACACTGTATGTTGATGGAAGGCAGGGCTAGGCCCCTGACAAGGAGCCCAGGGCTATGCAGACTGTCTAGTGTTAAGAGAGGAGCTGTTGAAAGGAGAACACACCCCCTCCTACCACATCTCTCCTTTGCTACCTTGCCCTCAATGTTGGTGGCCCTCGTAGGAGGTTTCCACTGAGGCAAACCCACCATGTCATGCTTCTATAACGGGGGGCGGCTCAAATGCCCGGGCTAGTTTGAGCTCGCTGGGAGACTCCTGCAGTCTTGGGGGGATTTGTCGCTCATAGGACGCTGTGAGGACGAAATCCTGGGGTTTTTTGGCAAACAGTCCTCTGGGAGGGCCCTTTGTGACACCTTCTAGAGACGTCTAGGAAGGTTACGTTATAGAATGCGAAAGTTTTCGGGTTTTGCCGTGAATTAGCTTTCTTCCCCATCTCTATGGAGATTTTAAGCTGTCTCTTAATGCAGAGACAAACACTGGGCTCGAGAAAAATGCCTCATTCTCAACACCTGAACTCTGAATAGATTAGCTGGATTCCAATCTCTCTGGACAAGTCCATCCTTTAAAGGGCTTTTTTTTTCTAATCCTGGGTCTGATTAGCACTTATGCCCTCAGGCAAAAGCGTGAGCCAAAACACACCCAGTATGATTGTCTCTTTAAAAGCTGAAAGACTCAGCCTAGTGAGAGCTAGGACCCACCCACCACCTCAACTTTTTCGGGGTCCAAATCTCAATGTTTCTTACACTCTGCTGCTAACAGCTGTTGGTTTCCCTTTAACTCTAACCTGAGACACTGAGCTCTTTTCTTCTCAGGGCAACTTCTCCTCCTGAAAAACATTTGGAGTGGAAGTGCCTTTTCAGACTTAGTCCTATAGGTGTCCTGGAAACTGTCCAAGGAGACCCCAGTTCTCTGTCCTGAGTTCGAGCAGGAGGAACAATGGAGAAACTGTGTCACACCACAAGGGCTGAATTGGCCCCCGGTCCTGCTCCCCAGTAGGGAATTGGGGTCTGGCCCTGTTTCCCTTTTGATCCCAGGACAGTCCCAACACCTCAGGGGTTAGTAAGCTGGGTTGTCAGTGCTGAGATACTTTGCACTCCCTCTGATCCCTTCCACTCCTCCCCCATAAGAGTGGGGAAAGTGGGGGGAAGGCTTAGGATCTTTGCTTATTGAGGAACCAACTCTTTTTAAAGAAAGGCAGCACAGTTAAAAGATTTCTAAGAGCTTCAATTGCATTCTTATCTTGATTAGCTATATAGGCCTCCAGTTTCCCCTGACTTCTTAGTCTACACCCTGAACCAACACCAGGAGAAATTAGTTTTCCTGGAAATTAAGAGTGAAAGGGCTAAATTCGAGGCTACTTAACACTTTTTACTATAGACAAATAATCTTTGGCTCCCAGCATTTTCTCCTACTTCTCCTTGTTAGATGGGCCATCAGCATTTTTACAGGCAGCCCACAGAAGGGACCTGATGCATCTCCTGCTGTCTCCATCTCCACCCTGGATGACACCCCGATTTTAACCTGCTCCCGAGATCTGGGCTTCAACCTTTGGACTCTCAATTGCCCTTCAGCCTGGAGAACACGGGACAACTGACTGGGAATGACTGACCGGGACACACACCCCTTAGATGCATTACTGTCATCCCCAAACCCCACACCTCACGCTTCATCTCCTGGCATGAACCCCCAAATCTCTATGATCCTTGCCAGCTCGAAGCAGTTAAGAGATCAGTGCCCCTTTTCCCACATGCCTTTGGAGGTGACTGCTTGAGGGGGGATGAAGAGGGGACCCCCGAACTTGGAAAATCCTGGAAGGAGAAAATCTTTAATTCTGTCTCAATAAGAGACTTTGCCCTATTTCTTTTTCCTTAAATGAATTTAAGTTCCAACTGCTTGAGGGGAGAATGATGTGGGAAAGATTCCTTTCTAGATTCCCACCCTCTCCCAGTTAATAATGTAAATTGCCCTTTAACTCACAAATCCTGGTCCCTTTGAATTCCAATAGAAGATCTGACCTGTTCCCAGCCCCACCCGGATCTGAGTCAACTTTGGGGCTACACCTAAAAGCCCCTTGAGCTAAATCTCCTATTATAAAAAGGCCACGCTGGGAACCTCTCTTTGTAGAGATTCCAAACATGGCAGCCATGTGAGGACCCTCTGTCCACTGGACCCTTTGTCCAGTGCCCTCCTTATCTCTATCTTCACCTAATAATAAACCTCTTATCAATCTAGCTCTCCGGGCCAATAAATGCTTTTATTGGGAACTGGCGCTGCTACTAGACCCACTTATCGCCATACCCTTGTGCCGAATCTGTACCCCAAACCTGCCACTAGACCTTAACTAAACTCTAATCTCCTTTAGGTACCCCAAATCTAAATCTCAACAGTAGATAAGATTGCAAGAGTGAGGAGGATTTTTATATTTAGTCATGGGGCAATTTGGAAGAGAATAGACGTGGGAGCAATTTTTTGTCATGTCAGGTCATGTCAGGAGGATTTTTCCTGTTAGGAGTGGGATTCCTTGTGTTACCTCAGGCACTCCGGAGTGGAATGGAGTGAGGCCTAGTTTGATTGATAGAGCCAGGGTAATTGAGATGGAGGCTCATTGGTCAGAGAGTTGAAAGAGTGTTCATTGGTTTGTTGACCATGTGTTGCAAATGATGGCAAATATTATTATGGAGGTGGTGGCTTGGGTGAGGAAGTGTTTTGTGGCGCCTTCTGTGGGTTGTTTGGGGCGGTTATTATGGGAATGATGGCTAGTGTGTTGATTTCTAAACCTATTCAAGCAATAAATCAGTGATTACTGAATAAGGTTAGGCATGTACTGAGAAAGAGGCTTAGTGTTAAAATAATGAGTACGTAGGGGGACATTAGTATGGGAAGGGTGTGAACCAACATTTTCGGGTAGGGGCCCGATAGCTTATTTAGCTGGCCTTACTAGGATATGGTATAATGGGAGCACAAAGGTTCTGAGTCCTGTGGTATAGGTTTGAGTCCTGTTGTCCTAGAAATAAGGGGGCTTGCACCCCTATTTTTTACCCTATCAAGATAACTCTATTGTCAGACATATTTCTATATTTGTGGTGGAATACATGATGAAGCGATTGGAAGGGAGATAAATCATAAGCATATTGCTAGTGTTATAAGTAAGAAGTTTTTTCATAAGAGATGCATTAGTTGGTTGTAACGGAAACGTGGGTATGAGGCTCGGACTCATAAATAAGCTATGGTAAGGAGCAGTGTTTTTAGTATAAAGGAAATGGTGTTTATGTGGGTGAGGTTGGGGGTGAGAGATGGACCTAGGAATAGGATAATTGTGATCTCCGCTATCTGTGCCATCACCCAAAACGACATTTAAAAAATCGTAGCCTTCTCCACATCCAGCCAACTGGGCTTAATGATAGTAACACTAGACTTAGACCAGCCCCACCTAGCATTCCTACACATCTGCACCCTTCTTTTTTTTTTTTTTTTTTAAATTTTTTATTTAATAATTACATTATATTGACACTCGTTTCTGTTCCGATTTTTTCCCCCTCCCTCCCTCCACCCCCTCCCCTAGATGGCAAGCAGTCCTTTATATGTTGGATATGTTGCAGTATATCCTAGATACAATATATGTTTGCAGAACCGAACAGTTCTCTTGTTGCGTAGGGAGAATTGGATTCAGAAGGTATAAATAATCCGGGAAGAAAAACAAAAATGCAGATAGTTTACATTCGTTTCCCAGTGTTCTTTCTTTGGGTGTAGCTGCTTTTGTCCGTCATTTATCAATTGAAACTCAGGTCTCTTTGTCAGAGAAATCCACTTCCATCAAAATATGTCCTCATACAATATCGTTGTCGAAGTGTATAATGATCTCCTGGTTCTGCTCATTTCACTTAGCATCAGTTCATGTAAGTCTCGCCAGTCCTCTCTGTATTCATCCTGCTGGTCATTTCTTACAGAACAATAATATTCCATAACATTCATATACCACAATTTACCCAGCCATTCTCCAATTGATGAGCATCCATTCATTTTCCAGTTTCTAGCCACTACAAATAGGGCTGCTACAAACATTTTGGCACATACAGGTCCCTTTCCCTTCTTTAGTATTTCTTTGGGATATAAGCCCAATAGAAACACTGCTGGATCAAAGGGTATGCACAATTTGATAATTTTTTGGGCATAATTCCAGATTGCTCTCCAGAATGGTTGGATTCGTTCACAACTCCACCAACAATGCATTAGTGTCCCAGTTTTCCCGCATCCCCTCCAACATTCATCATTATTTTTTCCTGTCATCTTAGCCAATCTGACAGGTGTGTAGTGGTATCTCAGAGTTGTCTTAATTTGCATTTCTCTGATCAATAATGATTTGGAACACTCTTTCATATGAGTGGTAATAGTTTCAATCTCATCCTCTGAAAATTGTCTGTTCATATCCTTTGACCATTTATCAATTGGAGAATGGCTTGATTTCTTATAAATTTGAGTCAGTTCTCTATATATTTTGGAAATGAGGCCTTTATCAGAACCTTTAACTGTGAAAATGTTTTCCCAGTTTGTTGCTTCCCTTCTAATCTTGTTTGCATTAGTTTTATTTGTACAAAAGCTTTTTAATTTGATGTAATCGAAATTTTCTATTCTGTGATCAGTAATGGTCTCTAGTTCATCTTTGGTCACAAATTTCTTTCTCCTCCACAAGTCTGAGAGATAAACTATTCTATGTTCCTCTAATTTATTTATAGTCTCGTTCTTTATGCCTAGGTCATAGACCCATTTTGATCTTATCTTGGTATATGGTGTTAAGTGTGGGTCCATGCCTAATTTCTGCCATACTAATTTCCAATTATCCCAGCAGTTTTTATCAAATAATGAATTCTTTTCCCAGAAGTTAGGGGCTTTGGGTTTGTCAAACACTAGATTGCTATAATTGACTATTCTGTCTTGTGAGCCTAGCCTTTTCCACTGATCCACTAATCTATTTCTTAGCCAATACCAAATGGTTTTGGTGACTGCTGCTTTATAATATAATTTTAGATCAGGTACAGCTAGGCCACCTTCATTTGATTTTTTTTTCATTAATTCCCTTGAGATTCTTGACTTTTTATTGTTCCATATGAATTTTGTTGTTATTTTTTCTAGATCAATAAAATATTTTCTTGGAAGTCTGATTGGTATAGCACTAAATAAATAGATTAGTTTAGGGAGTATTGTCATCTTTATTATGTTCGCTCGGCCGATCCAAGAGCACTTAATATTTTTCCAATTATTTAAGTCTGACTTTATTTGTGTGGAGATTTTTTTATAATTTTGCTCATATAATTCCTGACTTTCCTTTGGTAGATAGATTCCCAAATATTTTATGGTATCAACAGTTATTCTGAATGGAATTTCTCTTTGTATCTCTTGCTGTTGGGTTTTGTTGGTGATGTATAAAAATGCTGAGGATTTATGGGGATTTATTTTGTAGCCAGCTACTTTGCTAAAATTATGAATTATTTCCAATAGCTTTTTGGTAGAATCTCTGGGGTTCTCTAGGTATACCATCATATCATCTGCAAAGAGTGATAGTTTGGTTTCCTCATTGCCTACTCTAATTCCTTTTATATCTTTCTCGACTCTTATTGCCGAGGCTAGTGTTTCTAATACGATATTAAATAATAATGGTGATAGTGGACAACCTTGCTTCACTCCAGATCTTACTGGGAAAGGTTCCAGTTTTTCCCCATTGCATATGATGCTTACTGATGGTTTTAAATATATGCTCCTGACTATTTTAAGGAAAAGTCCATTTATTCCTATGCTCTCAAGTGTTTTTATTAGGAATGGATGTTGGATTTTATCAAATGCTTTTTCTGCATCTATTGAGATGATCATGTGGTTTTTGTTTGTTTGGTTATTGATATAGTCAATTATGCTAATAGTTTTCCTAATATTGAACCAGCCCTGCATTCCTGGTATAAATCCTACTTGGTCATAGTGTATTATCCTGGTGACAATTTTCTGTAATCTTTTTGCTAATATTTTATTTAAGATTTTAGCATCAATATTCATTAGGGAGATTGGTCTATAATTTTCTTTCTCTGTTTTCAGCCTACCTGGTTTAGGTATCAGTACCATATCTGTGTCATAAAAGGAGTTTGGTAGGACTCCTTCAATCCCTATTTTTTCAAATAGTTTATATAACATTGGAGTTAATTGTTCTTTAAATGTTTGGTAGAATTCACATGTAAATCCATCTGGTCCTGGGGATTTTTTCTTAGGGAGTTGATTGATAGTTTGTTCTATTTCTTTTTCTGAGATGGGACTGTTTAGGATATTTACTTCTTCCTCTGTTAGTTTGGGCAAGCTGTATTTTTGGAGGTATTTTTCTATTTCATTTGAGTTGTCGAATTTATTGGCATAAAGTTGGGCAAAGTAACTCCTAATTATTGCTCTAATTTCCTCTTCGTTAGTGGTGAGTTCTCCCTTTTCATTTTTAAGACTAACAATTTGATTTTCCTCTTTCCTTTTTTTAATCAGATTTACTAAGGGTTTGTCTATTTTGTTGGTTTTTTCATAGAACCAACTCTTAGTTTTATTAATCAATTCAATAGTTTTTTTACTTTCAATTTTATTGATCTCACCTTTTACTTTTAGAATTTCAAGTTTAGTGTTTGACTGGGGGTTTTTAATTTGTTCCTTTTCTAGCATTTTTAATTGCAAACCCAATTCATTGACCTTCTCTTTCTCTATTTTATACAAATAGGCCTCTAGAGATATGAAATTTCCCCTTATTACCGCTTTGGCTGCATCCCATACATTTTGGTATGATGTCTCATTATTATCGTTTTCTTGGGTGAAGTTATTAATTATGTCTATGATTTGCTGTTTCACCCAATCATTCTTTAGTATGAGATTATTTAGTTTCCAATTATTTTTTGGTCTACTTCCCCCTGCTTTTTTGTTGAATGTAATTTTCATTGCATCGTGGTCTGAAAAGGATGCATTTACTATTTCTGCCTTACTACATTTGAGTTTGAGGTTTTTATGTCCTAATATATGGTCAATTTTTGTATAGGTTCCATGAACTGCTGAAAAGAAAGTGTATTCCTTTCTGTCTCCATTACATTTTCTCCAGAGATCTATCATATCTAACTTTTCTAGTATTCTATTTACCTCTTTGACTTCTTTCTTATTTATTTTTTGGTTTGATTTATCTAATTCTGAGAGTGCAAGGTTAAGATCTCCCACTATTATAGTTTTACTGTCTATTTCTTCTTGCAGCTCTCTTAGTTTCTCTTTTAAGAATTTAGATGCTACCCCACTTGGTGCATATATGTTTAATATAGATAGTGCTTCATTATCCATGCTACCCTTTAGCAAGATATAGTGCCCTTCCTTATCTCTTTTAATTAGGTCAATTTTTGCTTTAGCTTGATCTGAGATCAGGATGGCTACCCCTGCTTTTTTGACTTCACCTGAAGCATAGTAGATTTTGCTCCAACCTTTTACCTTTAACCTGCATGTATCTCCCCGCTTCAGGTGTGTTTCCTGTAAACACCCTTCTTTAAAGCAATGCTTTTCCTATGACCCGGCTGTTATTCACAGCCTTAGTGATGAACAAGATATTCGCAAAATGGGGGGCCTGCTCATACTTCTCCCCATTACCTCATCAGCAACTATCTTAGGTAGTCTCAGGTACCCTCATAGGTACACCTTTCCTAGCCAGGTTCTACTCAAAAGATTCTATTATCGAAGCCATAAACACATCTCACGTAAACATCTGAGCCCTGTGCATGACTATAGTAGCCACAATGCTCACAGCTGTTTACAGCATACGAATTGTCCACTTTGCCCTCTTAAAAGAACCCCGATTCCTCCCTATATCACCACTAAATGAAAACAAGCCAAACCTAATCAACCCAGTTGTACGATTGGCCCTTGGAAGTATCCTCGCAGGATTCCTACTAACATCAAACATCCCTCCTACCACCATAATCCCAATAACCATGCCCACCTTAACAAACTTCTCAGCCCTAATCGTAATGGGTTAGGGATTCTAATCATCATAGAACTTAATATACTAACAAACAAAATACCAATAAAACCCCTAAACCATACTCACAACTTCTCAAACATACTAGGGTACTTTACACACATCTTCCACCCACTAAACCCTCTAGCAAGTCTTCAAATAAGCCAACACATTGCTACCATCCTAATTGATATAAGGTGATACCAGAAAACAGGACCAAAGGGTCAAGCCAATTTTCAAAGTACCATAGCATCAACTACTGCTTCTACTCAAAAAGGGCTTATTAAATCTTACTTCTTATCCTTTATAATCTCTATAGCACTAATACTACTAATCGTGCACTAAAGACCTCGAATAACTTCCAAAACTACAAAAATAGTAATAAACAAAATCCAACCCAACAATACCATTGCTCATTCCCCCACAACCATACAATAAAGACACCCCATTTCAATCCCAATCCACACAATAATAACCTAATAATCAAATAACTCAATTGCCGTAACAACCTCAAAGTGTTTGGGACAAAAAGACCTACCCAAATTGACTACTCAGAGATTACTTATGAAAGCAGAATTATTTGTTAGAATCTTGAGAAGCGGACCCCATCCTGGTCTGTGAGCCAAATTTCATAGTAGGATAGAGCCACTGCCTTGAAAATGTTCACAATATTTATACATTTCAGACAAAGACCCCCAAAATCCCACTCTCTATATGGTGTGATTGATCACATAAGGTCTATTCCCCTATTTGGTCAGGGGAATGCAGGAGATGTATAGCTTCTTTCTTTGGACAATGGAATGTAGTCCAGGCCTTATCTAAAATCACATGACTCCAGAGAGGCTGAATCTGAGGCCTTAAGGCTTTAATCAATTTAGCTAACAGTTTCTAATCAATATGTGCTTAATCTAAAAATTCTTCACCTTTTCCATACAAAAGGAATGGAAGGGAATAACCACTTATTTTCACCTACTATTTGTCAGCTGTGGTATGGTTTCTTTATAATACAATAATAACAATATTGTTTAAGAACAACATTTAGCAAATAAATCATTCTAACTATAATTACCCGAATTAATGATAAAGGAAAAAGGAAAAAAGATACTATTTGCATATGAATATTAGCCATCTCTAGGGTGTGTGAAGGTGGAGGAAAGGAAAAAAAACTATTTGATAAATTTGTTGTCTAATTGAAAAAAACAGCAAATCGCGCATTATAGATTTACAGATTTATGTGCAATCATCTTTTTTTAATTGCACCACATTATAGAAATACTTGTTTTGTTCCATAAGTTAAAAAGAAAACTAAATATTATGTCACCTTATCTTCAAAACAGCCTTCCCAGTTAGGGGATATCATTCTCCCATTTTAAGAGTTGAGGAAACTGAGGCAAACAGAGTTTAAGTACTTGCCAAGGGGCACAGAGCTAGGAACTGTCTGAAGCTTGATTTAAGCTGAGGCACTTCTGACTCTATGCCCAGGTTTCTTCATTGTGCTCAGTTCCCCTTAACTTCTAGATAATGGAAACCTTCATATAAATAATCTTCAATGAAGAAGGTACCCCCAAAACCAAGGTTCCCTTTTGGTCAGGCTTGAGGCTGCTCTAGCTCCTCTAGCAAATGAGGAATATTTGTCCAGGTGTTGGATGAGGACTCTCTCCCAGAATGAAGCCCAATAGGATAAGAGGCAGCATATGGAAAAAGGGGTTTGGCTTTGTCTCAGTTGTGCCCAAGGGAACCTTGTACATGACAACAACAAGATTGTACCATGATCAGTTCTAATGGCTCTTATCAGTAATGTGATTCAGGCAAATTCCAATAGGTTTGTGCTTGTAGAGAGCCATCTATGGGGACTGAAAGTGGATCATAACATAGTATTTTGCCTTCTTTGTTGTTATTTGATTGCTTTTTAATCTTATTTTGCTTGTGCAGCATGATAAATGTGGAAACATAAATAGAAGAATTGCATATATTTAACACATATACGATTACTTGCTCTCAGAGGAGGGAATGAAGGAAGAAAGTAAGAAAAATTTGGAACACAAAGTTTTGCATGGGTGAATGTTGAAAACAATCTTTGTATCTATTTTGAAAATTTTGCAAATAAATAAAATTTAAAATTAAAATTTGAAAAAATAAATGAAATTATTTTGAAACATTAAAACAATTATACAGCAGAATAATGTGGCATATTCTATTAAATAAGCACTAACGATTGAGCAAAAAAGATTAATATATGTGAAAATAATAGAGTAAATCTCAAAATGGAGTAGCTCTGGATCCTCTCATCTTTCCCTGAATAGAGCTAAATTACAAGCTTCTCTCCCTCTTCATCCCTAGCTGATTTCCCTGCCGAGGGGTTCCAGACCAAGAGAAGATACGATCTCTTATTTGGGGACAACCACGGATGCTGGACAGAAGGCCTCCAGGTGAGGGAGGGGAAAGCTGGTGTAAGAGAACTGTGGTTACCAGAGACTTCTGGGAGTTACCAAGAAGAAAGTGCTAGACTTGGGGAAGAACTGCCTAGAAATTATTTTTTTTAATATTTCTTATCAGGGGTGTCCAATGAGGAGGGGCACTCTATGGCCTGGTAGGTTTTATAAGAAGTCACTGCTTGGGATTTGGGGGCTTGGAATTCTCCCGAAAGTGACCAAAGGGATAAGGTGACCCAAGAGGAGCTTCTCTCTGCGAGTCGGCAAACCCTGAAGGGCTGCCACGTGCCAGGCTCCGGGCTAAGCACCAGGAGCAAAAGCAGGAGCAAGGGGCGCCCCCTGCTGTCCCGGAGGTCACAGACTGGTGGCGCAGACACCACCCCAACCAGGAGACAGAGAGACCCCTGTGGGCCCCGCTGTGCACAGGACACAAGGGAACTCAAGGGAGTGATTTACTACCCACTAGTTAGGGAGGAGGATAGCGGCTTAAGGAGAGGAGAATTCTGGGAGGGAAGAGTCAAAATCCAATAGAATAATGGCTAGCGGAGGGAGTAATACTTAGGGAGGAGGAGAGAGGAATTCTGATCCAAGGCACTTAATTCTTCTTCCTTGTTCTCGCTCCTCATCATACCGTTTAATGCTGAATTTTAAGGGTAGTTTGCAGTAAGGTCTGGTCTGCTTGTAGAGCGTCAAAGATCACAATTACTGAGGAAAATTAAATACAATCCAGTCGTGATTTACAGTTAATAATGGTGCCCAGCCCCCGATCTTCCCAAGAGCCTTTTGCTGCCAAAGGTTCAGAGCGTGGGATCCCTTACTTCGGGTTAGTCTGTGAGGCAGTTTCCGCAGGGAGTGGGGGGGGGGGGGGGGGGGAGGGTCTTTCTGCTAAGGAGGAGGAGGGGGCGAGTGTGGGAGGGGAGGAAGTGACGGAGGCCGCGGGGAGGAGGAGCTCTCAGGGAGGAGCAGCCTGGAGGGGGGTGTTGCCCAGGTGCGATTTGGGCACTGAGGAGGACTTGGGAGTCTGGGAGGAGTTTAGGGCCGAAGGTCTTTGCGTGTTGGGGGCAGGACTAAGGTAGGAGAGGCACTGGGAGGCCTAAAGGGCAGAGCCTCCGTGTGATTGGGGGAGGGATGAGGCGGGGCTCTTAGGACCAGAAAGATCCTCCCACACTGGGCTTACAGGTGCAGGAAGTGTGCTTTGATATCCCTCTCCATTCCCTGCTGCAGAAATTGCTCTGCCTTCCTTGTGAGTTCCGGTCTCTTCCCGTTTCCCCCGAGATTTCAGCTCTCTCCCCTACTTCCCCGGGAGCTCGGATCTCTCCCCTATTTCCCCGTGAGCTCAGATCTCTCCCCTATTTCCCCGGGAGCTCGGATCTCTCCCCCTTTTTCCCTGGGTTCACGCGACACTCAGGAAGCCAGGTCTGTGCTTGCAGCCCCCAGGTAGGTCTGAGCCTGCGACCCCCATATTTCCTGGCTTCCATGGCTGCCCTTGCCTTGGGGTCTCCTCTTCTGAACTCGTGGTACGTGGCCTCCGGGGCTACCAGGAGCACAGCTTTCTACATGTACATCTGTTGGATGAGCCCCCCTCCCCTAAACCCTTTCCAGACTCCCAGTCACTTCCCACACTTGGCCAGATTTCCCATTGGTTCACAAGGGGAGGTGTGACCTCTGTTTGTAAGCGCTTTGGCTCTTGTCACTTGTGTGGGTCCTTCAAGGGTGGGAGCAACAGGACCCTGAGGTTACGACCAGGGACCAGAGGGAGGAACGTGACAAAATGGAGTCACTTTGGTTGCTTTGCTACCTCCACAGGGAGCCAGGAGCCAGAGGGAATGGGCCCTGGGAGCCTCGGACCTCCTCCCCAGGTGAGTGCCGTCCTTCCCCAGACCCGACCAACATCCGCAGTCCCAGCCATTTCTGCAGACAGGGAGGATGGGCTGTGGAGCTGCAGGGCCCGAGGGATGGGTCATTTCCTTACAAAACAGGGGGAACACAGTAGTCACAGCCCTGCCCTGCCCAGCTGAGTCCTTGGGCCCCTGGCATCTGGGGCACTGAAACACACGCCCCCTGTGGGGGGTTATTACATACAGAGGATGGGGAGGTCCTCCCCTTACTTCATGAGGAAGCTCCATTCCCCAGGGATCAGATCTGCTCTCTTTGGGCCCGCCCAGCCCCATCCCCACCCAGAGCCTCTCCTCCTCTTGGTCTCCTGTGACCGAGCTCCCCTGAAGCTCCTGAAGCACAATTTCTCATGGTTACAACTACATAACATCTCTCCAGGGGGCAGCACCATGTCCTCAAGAAGCCTCAGGAACTGACTGATCAGTGTTCCTCTGTGTGCCTGTGTACATGTACACACTCACACTCACACACACACACACTCACTGACACACTCACACATACTCAGACTCATACACACACACACACTCACATACACACACACACACTCACACACACTCACACTCATACACACACACACACTCATATATACACACATACACACTCACACACACACACACTCAGACTCATACACACTCACACACACACTCACATACACACACTCACACACACACACACTCACACACACCCTCACACTCACATACACACTCACACACACACACACTCAGACTCATACACACTCACACACACTCTCACACACTCACACACACACATTCACATTCCCACACACTCACACACACACACATTCACATTCCCACACACTCTCACACACACACTCACACATTCACACTCACACACACACTCACACTGACACACACACACACACACACACACATACTTATACCACCCAAGATCCACCGTTTCACTTTTTCACCAGCTCTCCCTTCACTGAGAACACAAATAAAAACCAAACCCATTCACACAAGGTTCTGTCTGTCTAAATAATAAAAAGGTCCACTTGCTAATGTCCTAAAACACATCTCTCCTTCTGCACCAGGGTCTGCCCTCTTTAAGAAGCAGCAGCAGCAGCAGCAGCGTGATTCTTCATGGTTCCTCAGCAATCCTGGTTGCTCTTTGTGCTAAGCTAAGCTAACTGCCATAGGGGGCCCTTACATTTATGGCCCTTACCTATAGATGCCTTCCCCATCACACGCACATATGTACATGTGACACGCCTGCAGTACACTTAAGTACACAGGAACTCTGATCAATGCCTCAAGTTCCCTCTACTCCCTCAAACGGAACAATCCATATTCCTGTACATCCTTTGACTTTGTTTTGCTCAAGACTTATCCCTCCCTTCATCTAGCTTCCCTCTGACTCCCTCCTTTTTTTCATCACCTTGTTCCCTGGGGAGTACATTGCACTTCTCCATTCATCTTTCCATGTCAATTATTCTTCCTTCCTTTGACTAGATGACAGAACTTCGGATGTCCCCATTCCTTTGTTTGTGGAGATGTCTACCTACTCACCCTCCTTGCCAGAAGTAACATTTCCCAGCCCTCCTTTATCTCCACCCACTTCCCCTCTTTCCAGTCTCTCATTAAGATCATGGAGACATGACAGACATTTCCAGCTTTCCTCTACTTTGATTCCTTCTGTGAGTCCAAAGAGGGATCTAAGTGGACTCCTGTCATCTCACTATGGTTGCATATAACTGGTTTGTCCTTTTATTTTGAGTCCCTGGAGCAAGTTCATTCAGGATTATTTTTTGTATTTCTCTTCACTTGTGTCTAAACTTCTAAAGTTTTTTTTCATTTATGGTCTTCCTTAGGAATGCTGGGAAGAATTTTCATTAAAGGTCCTTTCCCCTAATAGCGTGTTTTTGTTTCATAATTTACCTTTGGCCATAAGATCATGTTCTTTGACTTCTGTTATATTTTATTCCAAGTTCTCTGCTCCTTAATGAGAGCTGCTGCTAACATTGGGCCCGGTGCTAATGGTGGCTCCTTGGTACTTGATTGTATTGGACATTCTTTCCGGAGGCTTGCGGGATGTTTCCCGTTCACTTTGCAGCTCTGCATGTTGGCGATGATTCCCTAGGAGGAAGTTGAGGTAGTTCGAGGAAGGTGCAGAGAGAAATCTGAGAATTTTTCTCTTGGCCATCGGGAGCTCGATTCACACAAGAGCACACAGGCTAGTCATGCGGGAGGCTCCCAGGGCTACCAAAGGAAGCTGCCCATATCAGGAAATGTTGGTACTTGGCCAAGGCTCCTGGAGCTGGAATGGGATCAAGGATGTGGTCTTCTGTGACCCCTAAGATCATGCTCTATGGACTTTACCTGGGAAAGGAACGTGCTTCTAACTGCAGAAAGCGCATTTCTGAAAAAAATTCAGGGCCTGTCTCACCAAAGTAACCTGTGCAGTTTTTCTCTCCTGAGGATATAGTGGGGACTGGAAGAATTTCTTGAAGTCTTGTGTGTGGGCTGTTTTTTTCAGGGCATTCTGCTAGGACAATGACACTTAAGTTTCTCCTTGCTCCCTTTTCTTGGTGACTTGTTTACTTTGAGATTCCTTACATTTTCTTCCCTAGGTTAAAGTCTCTTGAATTTGGTTTCGTATTTGTCATTGTCTTGGGGCTCCCAATTGGTCTCTAGGAGTTTTTAGAGATTAGTTGTATTTTATGAACTTGATTCTTTCTTTCACAGAACTTATTTCTTTTCCATTTAGTCTCCCCTCAAGTACTCTTATTCCATTCATGAACAGGTCTAACTCTAGCTCTCATTCTTCCAAGAATTCTGGCCCCATTAGGCCTGTGTCTAGCACAAGGACGTTGTACTTTGTCCAAAGCATTCTCTTTATCTATTGAATTGACTGTGTGATTTTAGATGTTTTGGTTTAGAATGTGATTATGTTCCTTTTTTTTCCTCCTGCTGAAGTATCCCTGGCAGCAATCCCACTTGGTCCCAATGAAGGGTTTCTGGGATCATTTACGGTGGTTGTTTTGATAGGATTTTGTTTAAAATTGGAGAAGGGAGACAATATTCATTCTTTGACTTGTAGTTTCCTTTCTCTGTTTGGACTTTCCTTGGTTTCAGCCTTGGGTCTCTGTCTGATTCTTGTAGGATTCTTAGGGGACGCTTTCTTGTTTGGAAACGTCAGTGGTGAAGCGTGGGGACTGTTTGTTACAGATGTGAGAGAATTTTCCTGTCTGCTGCTCATTGGAATGTTTCAGGCTATTTGTCCGGGCGGCAAGCCCTGCTCTCTCTCTGAGATGCGCCCGTCAGTGGCAGGGCGGGCCCAGGAGGTGCAAGGGGCGGGGCCTCTGAGGCAGGAGGCGGTGTCTGCCGGAGTTAAGGAACTGCTATAGGTTCCTCGAGCTGGCCAGGGGCGTGTCCTCTGGCTCGGTCTCCTCCTGGGACCAGCCTAACTCCAGAAGCCTCTGGTCTGGGCTCCGCCTCCGCCGTTCTGAGAGCTGGGCCTGGCGCTCCTGGAGGAGGGGCAGCTAGAACAGACAGCCCCGAGCAGAGCTCCTCCTCTTCTCCCGCTATGCTCCCTGAGAGCGTGACTGAGCAAAGCCGGAATGCTCGCACCTGGGTCTGCCTCTGTGGGACTGGGATGGGGGGTGGGGGTGGGGTCAGGCATTAGCATCCGATAAATATCCTACAAGAATCAAACCCAAACCCAATACTGAAACCAAGGAAAGTCCAAAGAGAGAACCCTGCTTCTGTCAGGGAACATCCGCTCTAGGTAATTCATCCTCCCTTGCTGCCCTTTCATTTTTTCCTCCACAGTCTCCTACAAATGCCAACCCGGTGTCCATGCTGTCCTTCTCCAAGGGCTAGTTTCCCCCAGGAGTGACAACTCCCTCAACCCCAAGACTAGTAGATTTTTCAGGCACTTTAGGTCCCCTGTCTCCTATAAGAATTTTCATCAGTGTTACCCACCTCCTAACTCAGGCCTCCTGCCTTTCTCCACCTTGTTCCATGTGGTCTCCTGGGCAATCTCAGAAACTATAAAAAAGCAATAAATTCCTCACATGTTCAGAAATAAAATCATAGCTGAGAAGAAAAACGGTAAAAATGTGGCTCCCACCTAGGCCGGGAGGAGGTCAGGGCAACAATCCCTTGTTGGAAATAAACATGTGTAAAATTCACAAGGACTGTTCTCTTTGACAAAAGGTGGCTTATTTAGGAGAAAAGATATAGATAAATGAAGATGTAAAACAGGCCCAAGAAGTGGGAAGTATGAGCTGCAGATGGAAAAGCAGAAGGACCACCAAGGAAAGGAGTTGGGAGGAATCCATTAAAGGGATGTGCCACGTGGCCCTAGGATGTTGTTCCATTATGTGTTCCATAAGTCATTTCTCAGCTTTATTTCAACTGGTCCCAAATTCTATCAGTCTCTTAATGACCACAATCTCAAGAGCTGACCCTGACTCTGAGAAAGCCTATGACCTTTGGGCAAATCCTTGCTCTGAGTTTCAGCTTTCTCCAGAAAATTGGAGGGGTTGGATTCTACTTCTGAAGGGTCTTTCAGCTTCACATTGTATGACTTTTGATGACTTAGGTGATGGTGACGTTCAAGGATGTGGCTGTGGACTTCACTAAGGAGGAGTGGCGGCTCTTGGACCCCTCTCAGAAGAAGCTGTACAAGGAGGTCATGGTGGAAAATGCCCGGAACCTGCTCTCCCTGGGTAAGGGCCCTTCCCCTGAGAATTGCAAGTCTGCAGTCAGAGGGAAAATCTGCACTCCCCGGGGTGCAAGATTTGGGAATGGGGGAAAGAGAAGGGAAAGTGCTGGTCTTGTATGATAGGACCTGGGAAGGTCCTTTGTTATTTCTGAAGCTCTCTCTTGCCCATTCCAGGTGAAAGATAAAATCAGTGGAAGTATTTCAAACATGGAACGAATCTTAGGGGTTAGCCTCTACCTGGACACAAATTTTGTCTGCCAAAGTTCTGAAAATTTCTCACACAGCTTTTCCTTTCAGTTCATTCCTTTTGGGGATAGGTCTAGCATTTGGAATATTCCTTATTTTTTTTTTAAACAAACATCAATTTGTAGCTGAAAGCAACTAGTTGGCCCTAGAGTATAGGAAGTTTCTCTTTAATCTGCCTTAGTATTGCCTTCAAATTCCAGCAAAAGTGGTGAGAAACGGGCAGCGAGGTGGACATTTCCAAGTGGTGGGAAAGGAATGGAAGGGGAAAAGCATTTATTTTTACCAACTATTTGCCCAGTGCTGTCCCATATGCTTTCTTTACAATACAGTCACATTCATCAAAAACAAGTTCCAGCAAATAAGTTATTTTGATTTTTTCTAAGTACCTAAATTAATGATAAAGGACAAATCAAGAAAGATGCCATTTGCATCCAGAGAAAAATCTGATAAACAGAAATGTGGTTGTCATAATTTTATATAATTATATGTGTGTATATGTATATATTTACATGTCTGTATTATTTATGTATGTATATAATAAATTTCTATGTAATGGCAGCCATCTCTAGGTTGGGGATAGGCAAAGTGATAGGAAAAAATTTGTGTTTATCTATTTTGTTGTCTATTTGAAAGTAATAAAAAGTTGTACATTGTGGATTTATAGTTTCATGTGCAGTCATCTTTTTTAATGTACCATGAAAAGGAAATGTTTGTTTGTAAATTAAAAGTAAAACAAAATATTTTGTCACTTTATTCTCATCTTAAGTTTCCAAGTTAGGGTGATACTGTTCTCTCCATTTGAGAATTGAAGAAACTGAGGAAAAGAGTTTAGTTGACTTGCCCAGAGATGCACAGTTAGTAATTGTCCAAGGCTCATTTCAAACTCAGGTACACTTGACTATGTTTCCACTCAACTATCGGTTCTCTTTAAGTTGTGGAAAATGAAAACTATGGAATGAGTCTATCCTGTAAAAAAGGTGTACTAAGTTCAAGGTCCCTCTTAATCAGGCCTGAGGCTGCTCCCACTCAGTAACTCTTTTTCCCCAGGTTTAGGATCAGAAGTTTCTGCCAGAAGGGAGCCTCACAGGACAGGAGGTGGGTCTCTCTCTCAGAGGAAGCTGTACAAATAGTGGGCATGTCCTGTCTTAGGTGATTTGCTTTACAGGCCCCAGTGGGTGAATACTGAATACTGATAGATATGTCTGAACATCAGGGGCTGAATTTCAGCATGGAGCAGCTCTGGATCCTCATCTTTCTCTAAGGAGAACTAAGTGACCAACTTCTCTCCATCTTCTTTCTGATTTCCATGCCCAGGGCTTCCAGTTCTCAGAGAAGAGGTGACTTCTTATTTTGAGCAAAGGGAAGCACTGTGGATGCTGGACCAAGAAGGCCTGAGGAAATGCTCTCCAGGTGAGTCAGGTGAAAGCAGGGATATGAGAGCTGTGGTTACAAGAGGCTTCTGGGACTTACCCTGAAGGAAATGCTCAGTTTAGGGGAGAAAGGCCAGATTTGGATTTCTTTGTTGGATATTTCTTGCCAGCAATGTCCAGGGCTCCTCAGTGAACCTCGGTTTCCCATCTACAAAATGAGTGGGTGATTCTCCATGGCCCTATAGGGCCCTTCCAATATGCTCATCTGTGATGCTGTAAGAAGTCACTTTTAGGGATTTGGGGCAGTGGAGCTCTCCTGAAAGTGCCCCAAGGGATTACCTTTGGTACTTGGGCCATTTATTAGAACTTCAGTAAACAATTAAGGGCCTGCTACATGGCAGCCCTGGGCTAAACACCAGGAACACAAAGAGATGTGAGGGACATCCCCTGCTCTCCTGGAGGTCACAGAGTGGTGGGGCAGACAATATACCAGCGACTGTGAAGAGACCCACTGTGCACCAGATAAAGTGAATAACTTAGTGCCTTAGTGCATCATTAATAGGTGAGGATCATAATGGTTTAAGAAAGAGAGCATAAATGGGGAGGAAAGAGCCAAAGTGAAATAAAATAGCTAGCATGTATACAGCCCTGTGTACCATGCTCTGCATTGTCTTATTTTATTCTCATGAGACTCCAAGGACTTAACTGCTATTATTATGCCCATTTGACAGATAAAAAAACTGAATCTAACAGAGGTCCTATAACTTGACTAGCAAATTTCTGAACGGGGATTAAAACCCTGGGTTTCCAGATTCAAGGCCCTATCCATTTTCTATCCACTATTAACTGTATTTTGATTTTGAAACACATATGATGAACATGGTCATACATGTATGAGGTAGAAAATAGGAGAATTGCACAAGCTTCTGTTGAGACATGGAAATTTAGTTTTTAATCTCTAGCCAATCAAAATCAATTGCTATTTTTTTTTAAAGATTCATATTTTTATTGGCTCTTGACTAGTTTTGCACTAAATGACAAATATGCTCAAGGGTCAATTTCAGATATTGCTGTATGTTGCTTTTCTATAATATTTACATATTCACAACCTTTGAAAGGATAGTAACTGAATCCCTCCTGAATGACCAACCCATGTCACCAACCAATCCCTTTGAGAAACTGCCAGATAGAAAAAGAGTAACATAATCAGAGGAAACGTTCAAATTAGAAAATAAGTTTATATCTGTCAGTGAACAGCACTTTAAGGTCTAATTTTCAGGAAAGGTTGTGGCCTTGTGATTTCTTGATGGCCTCTCCTGACCATGGTTTTCAAGTAGCTTGCCAGCACTGCTGCAGAAATGCAGACCCAAGTCACATCTTACTCAGGCAATTAGAGATAAGGTTGCTAGGGAACCCAGTAAGGTGAGAATTACACTGGTCCAGGGAGAGACAGGCCCAAGGGTCTTTGCACTCCTGTGGACATTCGTATATGAATGTTCAACCTTCCTGAAATGCTGGGAACAATGTAATGTTAATTTGAGAAACCAAAAGTCTGTATTGCACTTAGAAGCAGCCAGAGTTTTATGGGATCACTGCACAGTCTTCCACAGCAGTGTATTGGTGATAATGATAGACTGAAATCACTGCAGAAAGACTTGTAAATGTGGAACTATGCACATCTGTGTTGTCCCAGCTGTATACAGCTACCTATATAACCAAATCAGACATTTATTTACCACTTAAGGTGCCACACATTTTTGGGTCAGACTTCTTGGATCATTATCTCAGTCCTTCAGGGGGTTTGTGAGCTTCTGAAAGGGAAAGGATTGCCATAGTGGAAGTCCCATATCACAGGATGAGGAACTCAATTTTCTATATGAAATACATTTTCAGATGTGGATATTTTCATGCATTTTTTTTAAAATTGTGTTTGTTAAGCTATGCAGGGGACACATAATGATATTTTTCTCCCCTCAGGCAATTGGTGTTAAGAGACTTGCCTAGGATCACACAGCCAGGAAATGTTAAGTATCTGAGATCAGATTTGAACTCAGGTCCTCCTAACTTCAGGACTGGTGCTATATCCACTGTGGCACCTAACTGCTCCATGATAATTGTTTAAAAAAGAAATAACTTTTAGCTATCTCAAAAAAAGTAATGTGTCAGAACAAAATCACTTTTGATATAAGTTACCAATTCTTTGGGACATATATTAACTGGGTTAGCCTTCTGAATATGATCTCAGATAATGTAATAGAAAAAAATAAAATTGAAAATGATCATCATGGAAATTTGTTATCGTTATAAGTAGGATGGATCATAAAATGACTTCAGTATGTAGTATATATGCACCACATGACATCTATGGAAAAAGCATTGAAAGTGCAAATAATGAAAGGGAAAGGGAAAAATTGAGAGTGGAGATCATTTGTCACATACTGTGGACAGAGCATGCCCATTCACAGGATGTAAATCCTAGTCTATGCTGCTGGGATTGTGGTCAAGTCACTCAGCCATTGTGACCTGAGTTGTGCACCTACTCAGAATGAAGGCACTTTCCGTGTTGTCACAGGTTTATTGTGAGGTTCCACTATAAGTGTGCAGGAAGCTCCTCAAAAAATAAATTAGGTTTGGTATGTAAACTAATGTGATTTAAAGTGATTGCTTCTGCCCATTTAGAATTTTTCTCTTTGCCTAGAAAATACAAATAGAGGATTTCTTACTTTACATCAGAGAACCCACACTGGAGAGAAACCTTATGAATGTAACCAGTGTGGAAGGGCTTTTATATATAAGCAACGTCTTATTGATCATCAGAGAACCCACACTGGAGAGAAACCTTATGAATGTAATCAATGTGGAAAGACTTTTACAAAAAAGGGAGCTCTTACTGAACATCGCAAAATCCACACTGGAGAGAAACCTTTTGAATGTAACCAATGTGGAAAGACTTTTTCATGGAAGAATAATTTTATTAAACATCATAAAATCCACACTGGAGAGAAACCTTATGAATGTAACCAATGTAGAAAGACTTATACACAAAAGGGAGCTCTTCTGCTCATGGAGGGAAGGGGATATAAATAAACAAACATATATATATATATATATATATATATATATATCTACATCATGTTTATATTTCTTTAATTGTTTGTTGCTTTCTTTCTTTCTTTCTTTTTTAGAAGCAGAGATCAGACGTGGAATGAAGGAAACTCCTGCAGAGCAAAGTCATTCTGTGTTTGAAATTCACAAGCAAAGACTCATGGGTGATGGTCCCTGTGACTTGACTTGTAGAGAAATCTGTGCATCACATGAGAAAATCCAGATTAGAGAGAAAGATTGTGAAGGTAAAAAATGTAGAAAAGATTTTATAAAAAAGGAAACTCTCATTGTACATCAGAGAATCCACAAAGGAAAGAAGTCTTATGTATGTAACCACTGTGGGAAAGCTTTTGTAAGAAGAGGAGTTCTTACTATACACCAGAGAATCCACACAGGAGAAAAACCTTATGAATGTAATCAATGTGGGAAAGCTTTTATAAGAAAAGGAATTCTTACTACACATCAGAGAATCCACACAGGAGAAAAACCTTATGAATGTAATCAATGTGGGAAGGCTTTTAGAGACAAGGGAGCTCTTACTGATCATCAGAGAATCCACACTGGAGAGAAACCTTATGAATGTAACCAGTGTGGAAAGGCTTTTAGAAAAAGGGGAATTCTTACTGTACATCAGAGAACCCACACTGGAGAGAAACCTTATGAATGTAATCAATGTGGGAAGGCTTTTACAAATAGAGGATTTCTTACTTTACATCAGAGAACCCACACTGGAGAGAAACCTTATGAATGTAACCAGTGTGGAAGGGCTTTTATATATAAGCAACGTCTTATTGATCATCAGAGAACCCACACTGGAGAGAAACCTTATGAATGTAATCAATGTGGAAAGACTTTTACAAAAAAGGGAGCTCTTACTGAACATCGCAAAATCCACACTGGAGAGAAACCTTTTGAATGTAACCAATGTGGAAAGACTTTTTCATGGAAGAATAATTTTATTAAACATCATAAAATCCACAGTGGAGAGAAACCTTATGAATGTAACCAATGTAGAAAGACTTATACACAAAAGGGAGCTCTTATTGTACATCAGAGAAGCCACACTGGAGAGAAACCTTATGAATGTAACCAATGTGGAAAGACTTTTACAAAAAAGGGAACTATTCCTATACATCAGAGAATCCACACTGGAGAGAAACCTTATGAATGTAAGCAATGTGGAAAGACTTTTACATGGAAGAATAGTTTTATTCAACATCAGAGAATGCACACTGGAGAGAAACCTTATGAATGTAACCAGTGTAAAAAGACTTTTACACAAAAGGGAGCTCTTACTGTACATCAGAGAATCCACACTGGAGAGAAACCTTATGAATGTAACCAATGTGGAAAGACTTTTGCATGGAAGAATAATTTTATTAAACATCAGAGAATCCACACTGGAAAGAAACTTTATTAATAAACAGTGTGGAAAGGCTTTTACCAAAAGGGAAACTCTTAATGTACATCAGAGAATCCACACAGGGGAGAAACCTTACTTAGACAAATTTCTTATAATAAATATACCTAGTTGAAAAAGATAAATCCCTCAATGGTTATATTATAGGTAGATATATATATATATATGCAAGCATAAAGCTCGAGCTCTCTCTCTGCATCTGACACTTTCTTTCTTTCCTTTCCCTTTCTTATTCTCTCTAGCTCTGGTTCTGTCTCTCTCTCTCTCTCACGGTCTCTTTTTCTGTCTCTGTCACTTTGTCTCTCCCCTTCCTCCCTCCCTCTCTTCCCCTCTCCATCTGGCACTTCCTTAATCGCCCTTCTCTTTCTTGTTCACTCTCTGGCTCTGGTTCTGTCTCTCTCTGCCTTTTTTCATGCTATTTCTTTTAATCATTTATTTTCCTTCTTTCTCTTTCAGTCTCTGTCTTCCCCTCTCTCACTGTTTTTGTCTGTCTCTGTTTTTTTCATTCTCTCTTTTTTATGTTTTTATATATTTCAAAACATGCAAAGTGCCTTTTCATTATTCACCCTTGCAAAACTTTGTGTTCCAGATTTTTCTCTCTCTCTCCTCTCCTCCTGCTCCCCCAGAGAGTAAGTAATCCAATACAGGTTCAATTCTTGTAAATATCTTTCCACATATATGATTCTGCACAAGAAAAGTCAGATCAAAAAAGGGAAAAAACCAAGAGAACGAAAAAAACAAGCAAGGAAACATCACTACCAACAAAGGTGGAAATGCTATGTTGCGATCTACATTCAGTCTCCATCATGCTCTTTCTGGCTGCCAAACCTCAAATTTAAAAATCAAAAAAACAAAGCCACAGGATTCTCAATTCTGGAGATCTTCGATCTGTGCTAAAAAATCAAAAACTGAATGATCTTCTCCCTCTGGTGGCAACAATCTGTAAGAGCAGAGAGGAAATTTCCAAAACCTACATTTAATTCATTCACACTTGGAGAAGTTAATTAAATTGTCTCTCTGCATCTGTATTTCTCTTTGTCTCTCTGACTCACTCTGCTTTTTCTTTTTCTCTTTCTGTTTTTCACTCTCTGGCCCTCTCTGGCTTAATCTCTCTCTCTCTGACTCTGTTTTTCTGAATCTCTGTTTCTCACTCTGTGTGTGTGTGTCTTTCTCTCTGAAATATACCATATACCAAGTAATATCGATGTTCCAAAATGACAGCTGGGAATGATTGTGCTGTCCCGGCTGTACTCAGCAGGACAATCATCTCTGGCTACTCTGGAGGACTTATGATGAAAACTCCTGTCCATATCCAGAAAAGGAAATGATTTTGTCTGGATGTAGACTGAACCTGACTTTTTCTTGAGGATTTTTATTTTCATTAGGGTGGGAGATCTGGTTCCCCCCCCCCCACACACACACACACATGCGCACACACACACACACACACACATGCGCGCACACACACACACAACCTTTCATGAAACTATTTTGCAGAAGTTCACAAGTGGTTTATGAATGGTAGGTGGGGATGAGGGAGAGAACCTAGAACTCCAAAATTTTAGGGAAAAAATGTGAAAAACAATGTTTGGTTTGAATGTACCTGGGGAAAATATTGAATAAATAAAATTTCTAAATGCTCAAAAATGGTGAGGTGTCAGCATTTAATAAAAAAAAAAAAAAAAAGCTGGCGAGATCTCTAGAAGCAAAGCAAAGCTTATTATAAATTCTCAGGAGAAGGGTGTCCCACCCCTGGAGCAGATGATCCAAGGGAGGAAGCACCTCCTGGGGGCAGGATTAACACTTTAATACCTAAAGTAAATTCTTCCCTTGCCCCACTCATCCTCTTTGGTTGAGGGTCCTACATTCTAAACTCCGGAACTACCTGACCAATAAGTACATAATTGCCGATATTTGATTGAAATAGGGAGAAAATGATGTCATGGGAGTATAACAGGAAGGGAACTTAAGTATGCCCTTGACTCAATACTCAAAGTCCTTCAGGCCCTACTCAAACTCTAAGTAGATGAACAGATCAAAGAGAGCGCTGGCCTGAGACCCCCAAGAAGGATGGAGTCCCCTGAATGGCCATGTGTCAACTTGGTCTGGGATGGGATGTTAAAGAGACACTTCCTCTGGTGTCTCGGAGTTCCTGGTGACCAGAAAAAAAAAAATTAGAAATGCATTGAGATGCAAAGGAAAGGCCTTTGTCTCTGGAAAGGATTTGGACAGAGGGAGTTTCCTCAAGCAAAAATTGGAGGAAAGATTTTAGAGGCAAAGGAATGTCTAGACAGGTAAAAGCTGTTAGTTTTCCAAAGTCTTGCAGCCTCTCTCGTATCTCTAGAAACAGAGAGACAAAAGAAGGTGTTTTGTCAATCCACAGCAATTCGTAAAGAATTGTGCATGAGCTTAGAGCTCCAACAATGACCCAAGCCTGACAGAGTAGCTTGGGCCAAAGATAAGGAAAGAAAAAAACTCTTTTATCTTGTCCAGAGTTCTGTATTGCCTGGTCCTGCTATCTGTAAAAAATAGAGGCCTTTTCACCTGAAATGCAAGTAGAATGGGACAGAAAGCTGACATTCTTCCCACTACCTTTAGATATAGAGTGAGAGGAAAGAAGGAACGCAAATATTCTTCCAACAAGAATACTGCCCAAACAGCTCAAAACCCAGATTGCTTCCAAGTGCCCTGAAAAGGTGGGGTTTGGGTTGATCACCAAGTTATCTAGTTTTGGGGTTCCCTGTCAGAACCAAATGATGAGGTATAGGTCCCTAAATGAAATTAGGATTTAGTTGAGGTCTAGTACCAGGGAGTCAAATAGAGCTTCCCTGAAACCCCTTTGGATTCGGTGCAAGGATATGGCCTTAAATGAGGTCAAGTAGGGGTGCAAGTCCCCAATAAAAGCATTTATTGGCCCGAAAAGCTAGATTGATAAAAGAAGTTGATTATTGGATTTGGAAGTAAGGTTAAAGCATAGTTAAAGAAATAGGTGAAGGTAGAGATAAGGAGGGCACCAGACACAGGGTCCAGGAAAGTCCTGACATGCCAGGAGTAAGGCTGCCATCTTTGGGACTTCTGCAAAGAGAAGGGTCCCCTGTGGCCCTTTTATAATGGGAGATTTAGCTAGAGGGGCCTTTGGGTGTAGCCCTGAGTTAGCTCAGATCCAGATGGGGGCTGGGACAAGTCCTGATCTTCTATTGGAATTCAAAGGAACCAGGATTTGTGAATCAAAAGGTCCTGGATTGATAATGCATCATCTAGGAGGGGTTGGGAGTCAGAAAGAAAGGAATCTTAAAGGGACCACACCTGCATCAAAGCCTTACTTGATTTTCTTTTTTTTTTTCTTTTCTTTTCTTTTTTTTTTTTAATTTTATTTTTTAATAACATTTTATTGACAGAACCCATGCCAGGGTAATTTTTTTACATTATCCCTTGCACTCTCTTCTGTTCTGATGTTTCCCCTCCCTCCCTCCACCCCCTCCCTTAGATGGCAAGCAGTCCTATACATGTTAAATATGTTGCAGTATATCCTAGATATAATATATGTATGCAGAACCGAACAGTTCTCTTGTTGCACAGGGAGAATTGGATTCAGAAGGTAAAAAGAACCCGGGAAGAAAAACAAAAATGCAAATAGTTCACATTCATTTCCCAGTGTTCTTTCTTCGGGTGTAGCTGCTTCTGTCCATCATTTATCAATTGAAACTCAGTTAGGTCTCTTTGTCATAGAAATCCACTTCCATCAGAATACATCCTCATACAATATCGTTGTCGAAGTGTATAATGATCTCCTGGTTCTGCTCATCTCACTTAGCATCAGTTCATGCCTTACTTGATTTTCACACTGTCTTAGATCTCACCTCATCTCCTTCAAGACATTTCTGCCAGAATGTAAGCCAGCAGGACAGGAGGTGGGGGAAAGAGCATGTAGCTTTTTCTCAGAAGTTGTACAACAGAATATTGTGGCACATTCTGTTTGGCATTGATGCAGAGACTTTTGAGAATTGGGGTGTGAATCCCCTCATGTGCAGGTCCAACATGAAAAGTTTGAATAACAAAAGGACAGTTTATTGACGCTGAGAAGCCAGCTTTGCTAGGAAGACAGGCTTCTGAGTGCAAGAGATCCTGGCAGAGAAATAACAAGAGGTTATCACTGAGAAGAGGGTCTTTTCACAGCGGGCAGGAGTCCTGGCAGGCAGCTTTGCCCAGAGGAGAGCTTTGTTAGCAAAGCATAACTCCTACTTTGGACTTCTGCAAAGATTTGGAGTTTAAAATTGTCTTTTTATTGGCAGTCTGGGGGTAGGGCTTCCATTGAATGAGATTCCTTCAATGTTGTCACTGCCCCTAGATTTCCAGGTGAAAAAAAAGTACTTATCTTGGGAGTTTCAAACCACTCAATAAGTAGGAGTTGGAACTACTGGGAGTAGTCCTGGACTAATCTTAATGAAACCACTTAACTGCCCTGAAGGGTGGGTCTCTTCCCCACAGATTTCTCCCCAAAAGTCACAGGGCACAGTTTCAGGGTTCACCCCTGTCAGAGTTACTTGCTTTACAAACAGACTGATATGTGTAAACATAATGTCTGAATCACAAAATAGAGCAGCTCTGCATCCTGACCCTTTCCCCAAATTTCTCTCCATCCACATCCCTACCTGATTTTCCTCCCCAGGGCTTCCAGTTCCCAGAGAAGATGTGATCTCTTATTTTGAGCAAAAGGAAGCACCCTGGATGCAGGACCAAGAAGGCCTGAGGAGCTCTCCTCCAGGAATATGGGAGCTATAGTTACATTGAAGGGGGGGCGGGGGTGGGGACTCCAAAACTCGGAGAAAATCTCCTTCAACTCTGCCTCAATAAGGGACCCTGCCCCAAGGGACAAACTGTTTCACCCTTGTAATCTGGGTTGGGTCGGCTCAGTCCTGAAACTCATTGAATTCAATTCAAATTCTAGCTCAAGCTGAAACCCAGCAAGGTTCAGCTAAAGCTTCAGCTAAAGCTCCCATTATAAAAAGAGCCAAACTAAAACCCCTTTGCAGAGGTTCCAAACATGCCAGCTCCATGCTTGGCATGTTAAGGGCCTCTGTCCACGAGAATACTCTTTCCAGTGCCATCCTCTCTTTACCCTCACCTATTTCCCTAAGCAGACTTTATGCCTCTCTGTCAGGATTCCTAATCTTACTTTCAATCCCCATAATAAACTCTTTTATCACTCTAGGTTTTGGGGTCTATAAATTCTTTTACAGAGAACCTCTGTGCCACCAGAAGGGAATCCCCAAAACTCCCTAC